>NC_048586.1:7602500-7757500 GCF_013265735.2 Oncorhynchus mykiss | reverse complement strand
CTCACAGACACTCTCTCACACACGCACGCACGCACGCACACACACTTACATTTGTCTCCTCTCCACTTAGAGTAGAGGCAGAAAAGAAAAACAACCATCACTCCAAGTTTGGTTCGAGAGATGTTCCTTTAAAGCCTGGAGGCCCTAAAGAGCCAGGGGCTAGAGTTCTACCCAAGCCTAGGGAAGGATGGATGTAGTGGGCACAGGGGTTAAGGATGATTAAGAATGTTTAGAATTGTGAGCCTGGATGCTTTATGATTTGAGTCCAGAATGTGTCAAATCTAATTTGCACCATGTTTTGTGAGATAGAGGGCCACAGGCTGTCTGGGATGTGAGTGTGTGCCTGTGTGTGTGTTCGCCCTTGCACGCCTGTGTGTGTGTGCGCTTGCCTGCCTTCCTGCATGTGTGTCCATGAGGAATAGTTTCAGAACATTCAAGCTTTGCTAGCATGATTACTGATTGCTCTGCAAACAAAAAAAGATGATTGATTTTCTCTTGGTTTGTGAGCTTGGTATATACAGTATGTGCATTTGCATGTGTGTGTGTGTGTGTGCGTGCATGTGCGCTAGTGTGTGTTGTGTGTGTGGGTGTGCGCTAGTGTGTGTGGGTGTGCGCTAGTGTGTGTGTGTGTGTGTGTGGGGGGGGGGGGGGAGTGAAGGTCTGGATTAATGTTAGATGATCTATTATCTGGCTAATGAGATTAGTGATATGAGCGAGGGAGGAGAGAGAGAGGGATTAGAGGAGGGGGGAGGTGAGGATTAGAGGAGTAGAGGGAGGGATTAACCCTACGCTAAAATATTTCTTCATTTATTAGAAACACCCCTGAGTCCAATCCCTATCCTCCACACTTTCAGTTCCATCCTTCTCTCTCAACTACCTTTCTCTCCTCCTTGGCTTGTTTTGTTCTACAAATCAAGTCAAATGTTATTGTTTGCATACAGATGTTTAGCAGATGTTATTGCGTGTGTAGCGAAATGCTTGTGTTCCTAGCTCCAACGGTGCAGTAATATCTATCAATACATACAAATACATACAGTGGCAAGAAAAAGTATGTGAACTCTTTGGAAATACCTGGATTTCTGCAAAAAATTGTCATAAAATGTTATCTGATCTTCATCTAGGTCACAAAAATAGACAAACACAGTCTGCTTAAACTAATAACACACAAACAATTATACATTTTCATGTCTTTATTGAACACACTGTGTAAACATTCACAGTGCAGGGTGGAAAAAGTATGTGGACCCTTGGATTTAATAACTGGTTGACCCTCCTTTGGCAGCAGTAACCTCATCCAAACATTTTCTGTAGTTGCAGATCAGACCTGCACAATGGTCAGGAGGATTTTTGGACCATTCCTCTTTACAAAACTGTTTCAGTTCAGCAATATTCTTGGGATGTCTGGTGTGAACTGCTCTCTTGAGGTCATGCCACAACATCTCAATCGGTTTGAGGTCAGGACTCTGACTGGGCCACTCTAGAAGGCGTATTTTCTTCTGTTGAAGCCATTCTGTTGTTTATTTACTTCTGTGTTTTGGGTCGTTGTCCTGTTGCATCACCCAACTTCTGTTGAGCTTCAATTGGGGGACAGATAGCCTAACATTCTCCTGCAAAATGTCTTGATAAACTTGGTAATGAATTTTTCCATCGATGATAGTAAGCTGTCCAGGCCCTGAGGCAGCAAAGCAGCCCCAAACCATGATGCTCCCTCCACCATACTTTACAGTTGGGATGAGGTTTTGATGTTGGTGTGTTGTGCCTTTTTTTCTCCACACATAGTGTTGTGTGTTCCTTCTAGACAACTCAACTGTGGTAACATCTGTCCACAGAATATTTTGCCAGTAGCACTGTGTGTAACGATCTTCTTCATCTGAGGAACAGGAAAGATCGGACCAAAACGCAGCATTGTAAGTGTCCATGTTAATTTAATATAACTGAACACCAAATACAAAATAACCAAGTGAAACAACGAAAATCGGGCCTCCCGGGTGGCGCAGTGGTTAAGGGCGCTGTACTGCAGCGCCAGCTGTGCCATCAGAGACTCTGGCTCTGTCGTAAATGGCCGCGACCGGGAGGTCCGTGGGGCGACGCACAATTGGCCTAGCGTTGTCCAGGTTAGGGAGGGCTTGGTCGGTAGGGATGTCCTTGTCTCATCGCGCACCAGCGACTCCTGTGGCGGGCCGGGCGCAGTGCGCGCTAACCAAGGTTGCCAGGTACACAGTGTTTCCTCCGACACATTGGTGTGGTTGGCTTCAGGGTTGGATGTGCGCTGTGTTAAGAAGCAGTGCGGCTTGGTTGGGTTGTGTATCGGAGGACGCATGACTTTCAACCTTCGTCTCTCCCGAGCCCGTACGGGAGTTGTAGCGAGGAGACAAGATAGTAGCTACTACAACAATTGGATACCACGAAATTGGGGAGAAAAATGGGTAAAAATCAAAAAAAAGAAACAACGAAAATCGAAACAGTCCTGAAAGGTGACAAAACACAAAACGGAAGCAACTACCCACAAACACCAGGCTACCTAAGTATGGTTCCAAACACATAGAAAACATAGAAAAACAACAGTGCCCACCCCAACTCACACCCCGGCCAAACCAAAAATGAGACATAAAAAAGGAACTAAGGTCAGGGCGTGACAGTACCCCCCCCCCCCCCCCCCCCCCCCCCCCAAAGGTGCAGACTCTGGCCGCAAGGGTCTGGGTGGACATCTATCCACGGTGGCGGCTCTGGCGCGGGACGTGAACCCCACTCCACCTTAGTCTTGGCCCACTTAGGTGGCGCCTCTGGAGCGGCGGACCCTAGTCCGACCCCGGACTGGGGACCCTTGCAGCGGGCCCTGAATAGGAGGGTGACTCTGGCAGCGCCGGACAGGCGGGAGACTCTGGCAGCGCCGGACAGGCGGGAGACTCTGGCGGTGCTGGACAGGCGGGAGACTCTGGCGGGGCCGGACAGGCGGGAGACTCTGGCGGGGCCGGACTGACGGGCGGCTCTGGCGGCGCCGGACTGACGGGCGGCTCTGGCGGCTCCGGACAGGAGGGAGACTCTGGAGGGTCCGGACTGGAGGGAGACTCTGGAAGGAGAAGACGCAGAGCCTGGTGAGTTGGGCTGCCACAGGGCCCACCAGGCTGGGGAGACCTACAGGAGGCCTGGTGCGTAGAGGAGGCACCGGATAAACGGGCTGTGGGGGAGCACTGGAGCTCTAGTGCACAGCCTTGGCACCACTCCGCCAGGCTGAATGGCCACTTTAGCCTGGCCCCTCCAGAGTGCAGGCATAAGATGAACAGCACCCTCCCAGCGCCACAGAGACACGGTACGCAGAGCCGGCGCAGGATACCCTGGGCCGAAAAGGGCACCGGAGACCAAACACGCTGGGCTGGCACAATTCGCCATGGCTGGATGCCTACTCTCGCATGGCACTTGCGGGGGGCTGGCCTATAGAGCTCCGGGCTATGAGCGCGCACTGGCGACACCTTGCGCTTCACCGCATAACACGGTGCCTGACCAGTACTACGCTGCTTCCGGTAAGCACGGGGAGTTGGCTCAGGTCTATCGCCTGACTCCGCCAATCTTCCCATGTTCCCCCCCAAAAATGTTTTTGGGGCTACCTCTCGTGCTGCGCTGCCTTACCTCATGTTGCTGCCTCTCTTGCTGCGCTGCCTTACCTCATATCGCTGCCTCTCGTGCTGCGCTGCCTTACCTCATATCGCCGCCTCTCCGCTTTCGCCGTCTCCAGTTCAGCTTTTGGGCGGCGACATTCCCCAGCCTGACTCCAGGGTCCCTTACCGTCTAGTATCTCCTCCCAAGTCCAGCAGTCCCGAACCCTCTGCTCCTCCTTACCACACTGCTTGGTCCGTTGGTGGTGGGTAGTTCTGTAACGATCTTCTTCATCTGAGGAACAGGAAAGATCTGACCAAAACGCAGTGTGGTAAGTGTCCATGTTAATTTAATATAACTGAACACGAAATACAAAATAACCAAGTGAAACAACGGAAATCGAAACAGTCCTGAAAGGTGACACAACACAAAACAGGAAGCAACTACCCACAAACACCAGGTGGGAACAGGCTACCTAAGTATGGTTCTCAATCAGAGACAACGATAGACAGCCAAACACATAGAAAACATAGAAAAACAACATAGAATGCCCACCCAAACTCACACCCCGACCAAACCAAAAATGAGACATAAAAAAGGAACTAAGGTCAGGGCGTGACACTGTGGAACATCCAGTCATTAGCCTATAGTGTTCACATGCTTTTTCAGACCTACACTGTGAATGTTTAAATTATGTATTCAATATTTTATTTTTAAATACAATAATTTGTTTGTTATTAGTTTAAGCACACTGTGTCTGTCTACTGTTGTGACTTAGATGAAGATCAGATCACATTTTAGGACCGATTTATGCAGAAATCCAGGTAATTCCAAAGGGTTCACATACTTTTTCTTGGCACTGTACATTTCTGTCTTCTCTCGCTTCTGCTTCTCTTTCCTCTCTGTCCTCATACTCTACATTCTAAGTTCATGCTTGTACTCCTCCCTTTTCTCTCCTTCCCTATCTTCCTTTCTTCCTCTATCTCATTCTATCCCTTTTCCCTCCTGTCTATCTTGTCACCCTTGGTGGTACAGTAGGCCTACAGTGTTGGGAGCTATAGCAAGGCAAACAGCTCTAATGATAAGGGCTGCAAAGTGCATCATTGCTAACAAGGCCTAAGTGCCAAAGTGGTTAACTAGGAAACCATCTCCCTCCCCCTATCCTCCTTCCTGTGTGTCACTCCACCTCCCTCTTTCTCTCTCTTCTTCCTTGTCACTCCACCTCTATTCCATTACGTCCATCTCTCACCTCTCCATATATCTCTCCCTCCTTTTTTTCTCTCTATTTGCTTCTCTCGATCTCTTTCTCTCTGCCTCTCCCGCTCTCTCTCCCTCTGCCTCTCTATCTCCCTCTCCCTCTGCCTCGCTCTCTGCCTCTCCCCCTGTGTTTGTGGAGCATGTCTGATAGCCATTAGCGCTACACCTTTATTACTGCAGTAATGACTGACTGTGAGCCTTAATTAGAGATGTGTTAGAGAGTTAGAGCTTACTGTACCTCCTCCCGTTGCCCCCCCCCCCCCCGCCTCTGCCCCTCCTACCCCTTCTCAAGTCACACCGTGGAGCCGTTTCTGTGAATCCCATCATCGTGGCGACACCATTAGCAGAGGCGCTCTAAGTGTTCCGTCTGTCGACTGTTAAAACCATTCCACTCATTACAGGCCAATCAGAGGGGAAGGTGTTACGGCTAATTGATAAAGCCCAACAATGCCCAGGAAAATCTTTCTCTATAATTGCTCCTGGAGTGAAAAAGAAAAAGGAAATAGAAGAAGAAGAAGAAACCTGACTCCTGTATGGTAATAATCTGTCATGTATGATAAGAGGATGCGATGATCTGGAAGGCCTGTGTGGGACACAGTGTGAAGACTCTCTCTGTTGGAAGAGGTAAAGGTACTAGGTAATCCAGGGTAATAGCATTATGGACACACTGTTTTCCCCCAAAGACCAAAGCTTATCCTCCGCTGTTGGCTGTGAGATTGACATAGGCCTCCCATGGGCCTCTCTCTCTCTCTCTCTCTCTCTCCCTCTCTCTCTCTCTCTCTCTCTCTCTCTCTCTCTCTCTCTCTCTCTCTCTCTCTCTCTCTCTCTCTCTCTCTCTCTCTCTCTCTCTCTCTCTCTCTCTCTCCCACACTCTCTTTCACTCTCTATCTCTCTTTTTCTTGCTCTATGACTAAGGTCAGCTTGATATTGCTGTAAATGTTGTTCCAGGGCAAAAGTGACGACTCCGCGTATTGCTATATGCTCACGTTTGTTCAATTATATATAGAGATATTTTTTGAAATCCTGTGCAGTCTCACTTTTTGCTGATATATGGGATTTGACAATCTTTCCTCCACACAAACCCTCAAGGAAAGTGAAGAAAACAGGACCAATCATACGATCACAACTCATCATAGCCACCACATGCATGGTGTTAGTTATCTATACACCCTGTGTTTCATATAAGATCTAAGGGCACCACTCTTACAATGTCGTCTGATGGGATGGGATGCGATGGGAGTTGAGTGTTGTGCTTGCGTGTGTGTTTTAGATGTTAAGCCCCCATCTCTCTGTGTCTCTAGTGAAGGGGTTGGTTGCCTGTGGGTATTTCTGTCAGTCAGAGACCTGACCTGTGTGAATGGAGACAGACCCCTCTCTGCTTTTACATCATTTCCTATCTCCTCTCTTCAGTCTTTTAGGCCTGACCCTACTACTTTCCACGTACTCCATCTCTTTCTCTCTTAACCCTTTTCTCTTTCTGGCCCGTCTCTACTCATCCTACGACAATTCCCTTTTTTTACTCCCTTTACTTCCTCATGACCACTTTCTGTCCCTCTTTTTGTCGTTTTGTCCTGTCAGTGCTGTCAGTGCTGTTTGTTCTTCTCTGTTTTTTGTCTTTAAAAAAAAACAGAAAATCGACGTTGGATACAGTGGGGAGAACAAGTATTTGATACACTGTCGATATTGCAGGTTTTCCTACTTACAAAGCATGTAGAGGTCTGTAATTTGTTATTATATGTACACTTCAACTGTGAGAGACGGAATCTAAAACAAAAATCCAGAAAATCACATTGTACGATTTTTTAGTTATTAATTTGCATTTTATTGCGTGACTTAAGTATTTGAAACATCAGAAAAGCAGAACTTAATATTTGGTACAAAAACCTTTGCAATTACACAGATCATACGTTTCCTGTAGTTCTTGACCAGGTTTGCACACACTGCAGCAGGGATTTTGGCCAACTCCTCCAAACAAACCTTCTCCAGATCCTTTAGGTTTCGGGGCTGTCGCTGGGCAATACGGACTTTCAGCTCCCTCCAAAGAATTTCTATTGGGTTCAGGTCTGGAGACTGGCTAGGCCACTCCAGGACCTTGAGATACTTCTTACGGAGCCACTCCTTGGTTGCCCTGGCTGTGTGTTTCGGGTCGTTGTCATGCTGGAAGACCCAGCCACAACCCATCTTCAATGCTCTTACTGAGGGAAGGAGGTTGTTGGCCAAGATCTCGCGATACATGGCCCCATCCATCCTCCCCTCAATATGGTGCAGTCGTCCTGTCCCCTTTGCAGAAAAGCATCCCCAAAGAATGATGTTTCCACCTCCATGCTTCACGGTTGGGATGGTGTTCCTGGGGTTGTACTCATCCTTCTTCTTCCTCCAAACACGGCGAGTGGAGTTTAGACCAAAAAACTAAATTTTTGTCTCATCAGACCACATGACCTTCTCCCATTCCTCCTCTGGATCATCCAGATGGTCATTGGCAAACTTCAGACTGGCCTGAACATGCGCTGGCTTGAGCAGGGGAACCTTGCGTGCGCTGCAGGATTTTAATCCATGACGACGTAGTGTGTTACTAATGGTTTTCTTTGAGACTGTGGTCCCAGCTCTCTTCATGTCATTGACCAGGTCCTGCCGTGTAGTTCTGGGCTGATCCCTCACCTTCCTCATGATCATTGATGCCCCACGAGGTGAGATCTTGCATGGAGCCCCAGACCGAGGGTGATTGACCGTCATCTTGAACTTCTTCCATTTTCTAATAATTGCGCCAACAGTTGTTGCCTTCTCACCAAGCTGCTTGCCTATTGTCCTGTAGCCCATCCCAGCCTTGTGCAGGTCTCCAATTTAACCCTGATGTCCTTACACAGCTCTCTGGTCTTGGCCATTGTGGAGAGGTTGGAGTCTGTTTGATTGAGTGTGTGGACAGGTGTCTTTTATACAGGTAACGAGTTTAAACAGGTGCAGTTAATACAGGAAATGAGTGGAGAACAGGAGGGATTCTTAAAGAAAAACTAACAGGTCTGTGAGAGCCGGAATTCTTACTGGTTGGTAGGTGATCAAATACTTATGTCATGCAATAAAATACTAATGAATTACTTAAAAATCATACAATGTGATTTTCAGGATTTTTGTTTTAGATTCCGTCTCTCACAGTTGAAGTGTACCTATGATTAAAAAAATACAGACCTCTACATGCTTTGTAAGTAGGAAAACCTGCAAAATCGACAGTGTATCAAATACTTGTTCTCCCCACTGTATATGGTAAGTCATGGTAAATGTGATCAGGCTGTGTATTAGTGGCTATATTCTTCTTAAGGCACAAAGCACCTCTGACCTAGAAATTCTCAGTGGTTTGAGCTGAATATACAAATACAGAAATACCTTATTTACATAAGTATTCAGACCCTTTGCTATGAGACAAAATTGAGCTCAGGTGCATCCTGTTTCCATTGATCATCCTTGAGGTGTTTCTACAACTTGATTGGAGTCCACCTGTGGTAAATTCAGTTGATTGGACATGATTTGGAAAAGCACACACCGGTCTTTATAAGGTCCCACAGTTGACAGTGCATGTCAGAGCAATAATCAAGCCATGAGGTCAAAGGAATTGTCAGGATTGTGTCGAAGCACAGATCTGGGGAAGGGTACCAAAACATTTCTGCAGCAACGAAAGTCCCCAAGAACACAGTGGCCTCCATCATTCTTACATGGAAGAAGTTTGGAACTGCTGGCGCCTGGCCAAACTGAAGAAAATTGGGGTAGTTGGGCCTTGGTCAGGGAGGTGACCAAGAACCTGATGGTCACTCTGACTGAGCTCTAGAGTTCCTCTGTGGAGATGGGAGAACCTTCCAGAAGGACAACCATCTCTGCAGCACTCTACCAATCAGGCCTTTATAGTAGAGTGGCCAGACAGAAGCCACTCCTCAGTAAAAGGCACTTGACAGGCCACTTGGAGTTTTCCAAAAGGCACCAAAAGGACTCACAGACCATGAGAAACAAGATTATTTGGTCTGATGAAACCAAAGTGGAACTATTTGGCCTGAATGTCAAGCGTCACGTCTGGAGGAAACCAGGCACCAGTCATCACCTGGCCAATAACTTCCCTATGGTGAAGCATGGTGATGGCAACATCATGCTGTGGGAATGTTTTTCAGCCCCTGCCGCTGGGAGACTAGTCAGGATCCAGGGAAAGATGAATGGAGAAATGTACAGAGAAGTCCTTGATGAAAACCTCCAGAGCGCTCAGGACCTCAGACTGGGGCGAAGGTGGCCTGATTCAGTTTTTGCTGTACTGACTGCTCTTGGAAGGACGTCACTTTGTGGAGTTCGATAGTAAAAACTTCCCATAGCGATTACAACGAAAACGAAGAAGTCCAAGGTATTCTCATGAAGGCAATCACTTGACCCAACGGGGTGTTCTAGACACCACTGTAGACACGCACAAATCAGAGAGTTACAAAGGACAATCTGCATCCCAACTGTCTCTGAAAAGGGTGCTTTGGAATGTCGATGAGAATGTCTGGTGTATTCAATGTTTTATAGAGGTGTCAAACAGAATGAATAACCGAGAGCCGTTGGCCTGTTAGTGCCACCATGCTCCACTCCTATTGGCCCTGGTACACTGAGACTAAATCTGATTGCACCTTTCTGGCTATGCAGCCATTTAAAGGAATTGTTTTTTTTTAAATGTTTTAGCCATTTTTCTCCCCAATTTTGTGGTATCCAATTGGTAGTAGTTACAGTCTTGTCTCATCGCTGCAACTCCCGTACGGACTCTCGTACGGACTCGAGAGCCATGCGTCCTCCGAAACACAACCCAACCTACCCAACTTATATTCATCTCTTGGGTCTTGTGTAAATTAACTAAGCATTTGCAGCAGTTTTGAAGTATTAATTTCCCTGGGATGATATTATTGAGCCTCAACAGCTTAAAAAGTTGATCAAATCAAATCAAATCAAAATGTATTTACATAGCCCTTCGTACATCAGCTGATATCTCAAAGTGCTGTACAGAAACCCAGCCTAAAACCCCAAACAGCAAGCAATGCAGGTGTAGAAGCACGGTGGCTAGGAAAAACTCCCTAGAAAGGCCAAAACCTAGGAAGAAACCTAGAGAGGAACCAGGCTATGTGGGGTGGCCAGTCCTCTTCTGGCTGTGCCGGGTGGAGATTATAACAGAACATGGCCAAGATGTTCAAATGTTCATAAATGACCAGCATGGTCGAATAATAATAAGGCAGAACAGTTGAAACTGGAGCAGCAGCACGGCCAGGTGGACTGGGGACAGCAATGAGTCATCATGTCAGGTAGTCCTGAGGCATGGTCCTAGGGCTCAGGTCCTCCGAGAGAGAGAAAGAAAGAGAGAAAGAGAGAATTAGAGAGAGCACACTTAAATTCACACAGGACACCGAATAGGACAGGAGAAGTACTCCAGATATAACAAACTGACCCTAGCCCCCCGACACATAAACTACTGCAGCATAAATACTGGAGGCTGAGACAGGAGGGGTCAGGAGACACTGTGGCCCCACCCGAGGACACCCCCGGACAGGGCCAAACAGGAAGGATATAATCCCACCCACTTTGCAAAAGCACAGCCCCCACTTGATTACTGTTTAATTACAGTTTATAACCATTTATAACAACTATCTGCGAAGCACCATTTTTACATTAACACACAACATAAACCAAGCCATTGATTGCAAGTGTTTGGCTAGCTTAATTACAGCACCAGACTGGTGACGCTGGGAGCTGGGAGTCCGCCGGGAGTCCGCTGGGAGTCAGCACCATATGAGCTTCATGTTGCCTTCACACAGACAGATTTGGCTGATAGATTGGCCTGTTAAAAAACATCCGAGACAGGGCCCACACCTGCCTGCAGGGCTGGAATTACGCTAATAGAGAAGAGGAATCCCAGAGCCCAGAGCCTTAAATGTACTTGCCTCTCTGAATCCTCACTACTTAATTGAGATTGTGTGTGTGTGTGTGTGTGTGTGTGTGTGTGTGTGTGTGTGTGTGTGTGTGTGTGTGTGTGTGTGCGTGTGTGCGTGCGTGCGTGCGTGTGTGTGCGTGCGTGCGTGTGCATGTGTGCCAGTCTCTATCATGATGCTAGGTGTTACAGCCTGCCTGTCAGAGCCATGTCAAAAGATTTGACATGGGCCCTCAAATCCTCAAAAAGTTCTACAGCTGCACCATTGTGAGTATCTTGACTGGCTGCATCACTGCTTGGTATGGCAACACCACTGCCCTCTATCGCAAGGCGCTACAGAGGGCAGTGGGGACAGTCCAGTACATCATTGTGGCCAAGTTCCCTGCCATCCAGGACCTCTATATCAGGCGGAGTGAAAGGATGGCCTGGAAAATTGTTAAAAACTCCAGCCACCCAAGCCATAGGCTGTTCTTTCTGCGTCAGCACGACAAGTGGTACCGGTGCATCAAGTCTGACACCAACAGGCTCCTGAACAGCTTCTATCCTCAAACCATAAGACTGCTAAATAGCTAACAGAATGGCCACAAGGACTATCTGAGTTGATCCTTGTATTTTAATTTGTATTTTTTCACTGTCACTTTGCACACTTACAGGACGTGGAAATGACACTCCAACACGCATAACATGCACACATATTTATACTGAATCCACATTTAGTTACGTTACAGCCTTATTCTAAAATGTATTAAATGTTTTCTCCCCTCATCAATCTACACACAATACCCCATAAAGACATCACAATACCCCATAATGACATCACAATACCCCATAAAGACATCACAATACCCCATAATGACATCACAATACCCCATAAAGACATCACAATACCCCATAATGACATCACATTACCCCATAATGACATCAAAATACCTCATAATGACAAAGCAAAAAGAAGTTATAACATTTTTGCCAATTTATTACAAATAAAAAACTGAAATATCACATTTACATGTCTTTTTTTGTTTGTACTTTATTGAAGCACCTTTGGCAGCGATTACAGTCACAAGTCTTCTTGTGTATGACGCTACAAGCATGGCACACCTGCATTTGGGGCTTTTCTCCTATTCTTCTCTGAAATTCTCTCAAGCTCTGTCAGGTTGGGTGGGGAGTGTTGCTGCACAGCTATTTTCAGGTCTCTCCAGAGATGTTCAATCGGGTTCAAGTTCAGGCTCTGGCTGGGCCACTAAAGGACATTCAGAGACTTGTCCTGAAGCCACTCCTGCGTTGTCTTGGCTGTGTGCTGAGGGTCATTGTCCTGTTGGAAGGTGAACCTTTGCCCCAGTCTGAGGTCCTGAGCACTCTGGAGCAGGTTTTCATCAAGGATCTCTCTGTACTCTTTCACTGGATCATCTTTCCCTCGATTCTGACTAGTCTCCCAGCCCCTGTGGCTGAAAAACATCCCCACAGCATGATACTGCCACTCCCATGCTTCACCGTAGGGATGGTATTGGCCAGGTGATGACCGGTGCCTGGTTTCCTACAGACGTGATGCTTGGCATCCAATCTTGGTTTCATCAGACCAGAGAATCTTGTTTATCATGGTCTGAGAGTCCTTTTGGTGCTTTTTGGCAAACTCCAAGCGGGCTGCCATGTGCTTTTACCATACAAGCCTGATTGATGGAGTACTGTAGAGATGGTTGTCCTTCTGGAAGGTTCTCCCATCTCCACAGAGGAACTCTGGAGGTCAGTCAGAGTGACCATCTGGTTCTTGGTCACCTCCCTGACCAAGGCCCTTCTTCCCCGTTTGCTCAGTTTAGCCAGGCAGCCAGCTCTAGGAAGAGTCTTGGTGGTTCCAAACGTCTTCCGTTTAAGAATAATGGAGGCCACTGTTCTTGGGGACCTTCAATGCTGCAGACATTTTTTTGGTACCCTTCCCCAGATCTGTGCCTCGACATGATTCTGTCTCTGAACTCTTCGGACAATTCCTTCAACCTCATGTCTTGGTTTTTGCTCTGACACGCACTGTTAACTGTGGGACCTTATATAGACAGGTGTGTGCATTTCCAAATCATATCCAATGAATTTAATTTACTTCAAGTTGTCTCCAATCAAGTTGTTGAAACATCTCAAGGATGATTAATAGAAGCAGGATGCACCTGAGCTCAATTTTGAGTCTCATAGCAAAGGATCTGAATAAGGTTATGATTTTATTTTGTTAATTAGCAAAAATTCAAAAAAACTTTTTTCGCTTTGTCATTATTGGGTATTGTGTGAAGATTGATAAGGGAAGAAAATATTGAATCATTTTAAGAATAAGGCTGTAACATAACAAAATGTGCAAAAAGTCAAGGCGTCTGAATACCTTCCGATTGCACTGTACAGCTTCTTACTTTCTAGTGTTCTTCTTATTTCTAATTTAAAATGTCTTGTGTGTTCTGGTTCTACCTTATGCTATTTTTAGTGCCACATTGATATTGAATACTGCATTGTGGGGTTTGGAGTTTGCATGAAAGGCATTTCACTGTACTTGTGCCCATGACATTAAACCTTGAAACTTGATGAGGAAGCAAGCTGTTTAGGTCTACTGAGAGAGATTTGTCTTTTTATTCTGTAAATAAAGAAACACATCTCACTCCATATAGGTCTGCTAATACACTTGTAGACACTAAACTCTATAAGTGCACTGTGCACGCCTGGTGTGGGAACTCTTAATTATATCTTAAAATAAAGGGGTACCGAAATGTAAGCCTCTGCTCTCCACTCCTCAATTCTCTCTTTCTCTATTCTGTCCTCTCCTCCACTCTTCTCTCCCAACTCCTATGTCCTCTCCTCCTCTGCTCTCCTCTCTCTCCTTCTCCTCTCTCTACCTGTTCTTTCTGTTTGCGCGTGCTTTGGGACCAGCTTTTGTGATCAATGTGAGGCCATATCCATGAGGGAAGCCGCAGGCGGCGCACAGCCAAGTCCCCGCCCCACTCTCCACTGAATATGACACAGCTGCTTTTCAGAACCCAACCGCTCGAGCCCCTTCATCCTGAGAGCAAACAAAAAGTGCCTATTTATTAGAATACTTGTTTTGTATTGTTCAGCGCCACACAACAGACGCTTCATTATGTAAGAAGCAAACCCCTTTCACTGAGAGAAACAATAACTTGAAATTGTCTTTTAGAGTGTATAATAAATGTAATTTCTTCTTGTCTCTCCCCTCAGTGTGTGTTGAATGGTGGGTTTGGGCACCGGGCACGGATGGCACACACAGCGGTTAGAGTTTAGGGGCGATGGCGGTCTTACAGGAAGCTTTGGTGTGTTTAGGACGGCTTTAGGAGGAGGATGGAGAAAAATATATTCCTACTTCACTGACTACGATAGAGGATCAGGGAGACGTGCGTAAGTTTGCATAACCTCAGCTATTTTATGCACAAGGAGGTTGGTCTATCTTTCCCTTGTCACGTCTTTATTTTCTGGTGGCTGTTGTTGTAATATATGTTAGATATATATTATGCAGAACTGAAATAATTTATGTTTGAAAACTATTAGTGGGTGTGGAACAAGAGTTTTTATGACAAGTTGCGATAGTTAAATAAAATAAATGGCAACTTTGGGTTCATCAGTGCATGTGCTCCGTCGTCCCTTAATTCAACGCAGATAAACTATAATACATTGTATCTGTGTGAATAATTCAATTGAATTGGACGCAAATGCTAGTCTCAATGCTTTGGTGAGTCTTGGAATCAGAGTGCGTAATAAACATCTACCACAATAACGCATATGCTACGCGCTATCACCTCTGCAATTTTGAACCACATGCTATTTGTTGAATTACTGCTAACTGTATTTCGCCTATATTCTTCAATAAAGAGATAGCTAATGTTGATTGAAACGTGTAATTGTCGTGTTAGCTTATAAACAATTTAACAATTAGGCTATGCACTCAATTTATTTTAGACAAATATTCCCCCCCATTACTCTCTTTTCTCATAATGTCCCTCTTTTTGCATTATATTTTTTTAGCTGAATGGAAAAAACGCACTAGCGACTAGCCTATTTATGGACGTTGATGTGGTTGTTTTGCCGGGCACCGGATGCAGATTCGTTCCTTGAACGCACAGTGAGTGCACGCTGACCATCAACATGCAGTGGAGGGAGGGCAGGTTAGTGCCATACGGCGCCTTGGGACGTCCATTCCCTAAACCCTAACCCCTACCCTCACCCAAACCCTTGTCTTACCCCCTTTTAAAATTCAACGACTAAGAGGACAGATTTGGGACGTCCCAGGGATCCCGTTTAAACTTTGTTGACTTCCCTCCACGGAGGGAGGCAGGTCAACAGATAGAGCAGCTCGCCTGATCTCTGTCGCTGTCGTTTTCACATGATATCCGGATCGGTTAATTGACTCGTCCAAGTCGTGACTTTAAAGATCTTATTTTTGTGCCAGTGCAGCCATTGCCTTTAACTGGGCTCTAAAGACAAAAACCGACTATCGATGACTATGTCATGCCCGATAAACAACCATATATAGCATATAGGCTATATCAAATCTTTTTTTTATTGTCACTTGTGCCGAAAACAACACTTTACCGTAAAACGCTTACTTATGAGCCGTTTCCCAACAATGCAGAGTTAAAAAGTAAAACATCCTGATACTCTTCACACACATCAGCTGCTACTCTGTTCATTATCTATCCTGATACTCTTCACACACATCAGCTGCTACTCTGTTCATTATCTATCCTGATACTCTTCACACACATCAGCTGCTACTCTGTTCATTATCTATCCTGATACTCTTCACACACACCCGCTGCTACTCTGTTCATTATCTATCCTGATACTCTTCACACACATCAGCTGCTACTCTGTTCATTATCTATCCTGATACTCTTCACACACACCCGCTGCTACTCTGTTCATTATCTATCCTGATACTCTTCACACACACCCGCTGCTACTCTGTTCATTATCTATCCTGATACTCTTCAAACACATCAGCTGCTACTCTGTTCATTATCTATCCTGATACTCTTCAAACACATCAGCTGCTACTCTGTTCATTATCTATCCTGATACTCTTCACACACATCCGCTGCTACTCTGTTCATTATCTATCCTGATACTCTTCACACACATCAGCTGCTACTCTGTTCATTATCTATCCTGATACTCTTCACACACACCCGCTGCTACTCTGTTCATTATCTATCCTGATACTCTTCACACATGCTGCTGATACTACTCTGTTCATTATCTATCCTGATACTCTTCACACACATCAGCTGCTACTCTGTTCATTATCTATCCTGATACTCTTCAAACACATCAGCTGCTACTCTGTTCATTATCTATCCTGATACTCTTCACACACATCAGCTGCTACTCTGTTCATTATCTATCCTGATACCCTTCAAACACATCAGCTGCTACTCTGTTCATTATCTATCCTGATACTCTTCACACACATCCGCTGCTACTCTGTTCATTATCTATCCTGATACTCTTCACACACATCAGCTGCTACTCTGTTCATTATCTATCCTGATACTCTTCACACACATCAGCTGCTACTCTGTTCATTATCTATCCTGATACTCTTCACACACACCCGCTGCTACTCTGTTCATTATCTATCCTGATACTCTTCACACATGCTGCTGATACTACTCTGTTCATTATCTATCCTGATACTCTTCACACACATCCGCTGCTACTCTGTTCATTATCTATCCTGATACTCTTCACACATGCTGCTGATACTACTCTGTTTATTATTTATCCTGATTGCCTTGTCACTTTTTCACCTAAAGGTAACAGTGACTAGGCAATCAGAATAGATAATAACCAGAGTAGCAGCATGTGTGAAGAGTATCAGAATAGATAACAACCAGAGTAGCAGCATGTGTGAAGAGTATCAGAATAGATAACAACCAGAGTAGCAGCATGTGTGAAGAGTATCAGAATAGATAACAACCAGAGTAGCAGCATGTGTGAAGAGTATCAGAATAGATAACAACCAGAGTAGCAGCATGTGTGAAGAGTATCAGAATAGATCATAAACAGAGTAGCAGCATGTGTGAAGAGTATCAGAATAGATAAGGGTCAATGTTATAATAGGGCTAGAATTGGGTTTAGGGTTAGGAGCTAGGGTTAAGGTAAGGGTACGGGTTAGGGTTACTGTTAGGGAAAATAGGATTTTGAATGGGACTGAATTGTGTGTCCATAGAAGGTTAGCTGTACAAGATTGTTTTTGTGCATGTGTGCATGTGTGCGTGGTGTGGCTATAAATAGCTATTTCTGTATAGGCATAGACCGACTATAGTCGATCAATCGAATTTGTGTGCAGGCTGGTTCAAAATGCTGAGCAGGGTTATCATCACAATGTTACACTATGCCTTCTTGCCCTTCCTCCATCCCATCCCATCCACCCACACACACACACACACACACACACACACACACACACACACACACACACACACACACACACACACACACACACACACACACACACTTGGGAGAAACGGGTTTGAGTGGCGCCAAATGAACTGTTTTAAACATACAAGTAGCCTGACCTGAAGCCCAATTTTGTTTTGATTGATTACTATCAAATTATAGAAACGAATTAGGCCCCGAGGATATATGAAGAAAAAAAATGTTTTAATGTTCACACGGTAAAAATGTCAAATCTTTCGGATCCCTATGATTACCATTTCCAACCTGCATCCTCCGGATTAAGGCATTTCCCCGGTTGAAATCTGCATATAAAGTAGTGCCAGAGCGCCAGAAAATAACTATAATAACGTGGAAGGGGATGAAAGTAATGACCCTGCTCTAGGGACATCTGGAAACGGCTCTGTCCTTCTACCTCGATGGCTTCAATTGAAAATTCAGGGGCATTTATGTCAAACGCATGATAGAGCGGCCTAATAGGTAGGCCTAATTTTGGTTAATTTCCTTGGGTAAAGGTGGTAGTTTAGTCTAAATTCAATGGCTGATGGTCCGCTAAAACCACTCGTTAATCAAAATTAAATTTAAACCCAAAAAATATATAAAAAATAAATAACGAATATTGTTCTAGGCTGGTTGAGGGGGCTGGATAAGTGGTGTGACCCTTGCCCCCGCGCGTGCACCTGCAGCAACGAGTGTGCAGCGTTTCGCAGACTGCGCACAAAGAAGCTGGGAGAATTCTAAACTTGAGGCGAGTGATCGAGAATGACAGGAAAAGTAAATATGGCCCAAGATTGGTTGCAGTGCGTTTGCAAAAGCTAATTCCTCGCTGATGACGTTCAACACCGGTTCCACTTTGTTTTCAGGCTGTTTGAATTGTGTCCGATTTTTTGTTGTTGAAAATATAGGCATTTTGAGATTATGTTAAAGAGGATAAAATTATTAGCCTATCATTTTGTAATATTTAATAATTATGAGAATAATCTGAACTACTAAGTCTAATTATTATAATATCAATAATTTCCTTCATAATGATCACCCTCATCATCATAATTTAGCAAACAATCTCCCTAATGAAAAACAAGGTTAGCTACATATGGCTAAATAAAGGAATCAGAAATCATCGAAATTAGCCTACATGAAATAAACGTTTTAGTAGGCCTACATGTTCCAGAAACATTTGTCGATATTAATAATAATTATATAGGCCTAGGTCATCAGCCATTATCCACTTTGAACACTCAAAACCATTCGATGCAATTTCATAACGATATGCCCTAGAAAACCTTTATCTTTAGTTATTATTAAAGGCACTGATATGTTCAAATATGCTGTTCAAAAACAGGGTATGTTCACACACCTTAGACCAAAAACAATAATAATATTGTTGGCTATTTTAATGGATCGCAAAACCAACTTCCAGTCAAAATACACATTTTTCAAAAAAAAAAATCATACTTTCAGAATATTTTAAATTGCAATAATCATTTAAAGCTATTCGCATATAGGCCATTGAAGTCACAGTATTTCAATGGCTTGTTTGTGTAATCACAATTTAAAGATGATGCTATAATGACAAGCCTCTCTCTGAAACATATTGTGGATTGTGTGATTTTCTTATTCATCGACATTATATATAGACCTACATTAGTATAATATCATGGGCCTGTGATATTGTGTTATTATAGACTATAATATAGGCCTATTATTATGATGTTACTTACTTGTTATTATTACAATTGTCCTATTATAGTCGGCCTAGTAATAATCTAGTTGTAGTGGGCAACAGTTGTGATGTGAAGTCAAAAAAGGGGCTCATATTTATTGCGATTTGATCTGGGAAGAGTGGTATCAGTGCGCTCTCTCTCGGTGGTTTGCGCACGCAAGTGTGTCAGTAGTCCATTCTCGGTGTGTCACAACCCAAAAAATATCTAATCCTCGAGCCATAAACCACGAGACGTGGGTTACGAGGATGTTATTGACCATTGTGAGATCCCTTAACTCTACCGGTCGCAGAGGGATAGATAGGCCTACGCCTGAATGCTCCTCCAGCTCCCGTATTGAAGGATATATGAGCCTAATTAAAAGCAACAAACCATGATACAATGATTAAATCGTTAGCCTCGCGGCGGGGAAGGAATATGTTTTTTTGCCTTTCAATTAGCCGCTGATTGGGTTTTTCAGGGGAGGTCAGCTGTGAAATTTGATGCACGTGCGCGCGATCATGTGCCAGTTGAGATCTGACACCATAACACTCAGCCTTGCCAGTTTAAAATGAAACGAATTTGTTTTATTTTCTGTGTGGATAGGCATAGACATAAATATATTAACCCCACGTTATTATTGGTTAAAAAGACAGCATTGGAATAGCATGCGTGGTTTTTCCGCATCTGAAAAAAATATATCGAATTTTGGTTTACTTTCTATCATCGAGCCTATAAATTGTGTCACATAATTATTCACTTTGGTGCCCATATCTGTTTACAAAATGTTTTTGACTTTGGGTAGCGTAATAACCAGCTGTGAAGTGTATGCTATAGGTTCTTATGGCAACACAAACGCCAATGGGAACACCATGGCGCACGCAAGGCACGCTCCCATGCTGTTCCCCTCCAGCAGACGGCGATGACAGTCTATCTCAAGTCTGCCCCAGTGACTACATTATAACAGCCTCCTTAACAGCTGATTAGAATAAGTAACATGTCTTCCCGCGGTCCAAAACCCCATTAGCTTGTTTGTAGAAGTATGACATCTGATAATGCCACACTTTGACGCACGGCTAGGTTGTGGTTAGTGACGCAAAACAGCGTGTGTGCGTGTAGGCCTATGCGTGGCCAACATCTTCAACAAGCCAACAATCTGTAATTGTCTATTTGGTTCCTTTATATATATATATATATATATATGTATTCAACAGAAGTAGCTTATGAACTACTGACTGTTATAATGTATGTCATTTTGAAAAAATATAGTCCTAGACAGCTAGGTCGTTCAAGATTGAAGTAGAAATGGGATGCCTATCCATGTCCTGAAGACATCGTGGACACATTTTTTTTTTGTTTTACCCTATCCCAAACCATAATCCTTACCTTAATCATTCGGACCGAGTGCCTAAACTTAACCCTTAACTATGAAATTTGACGTTTGAAGAAATGGAACGATACAGAGCAGCAGGAGCAACAAAAACACTCGAAATTGGATGAATGTCTAATTCTGCAGTGAGACTGTGAAAACTTGTTTCAAATGCTCAATGACTATGTGGTTGAATAACTTTTAGGCTAGAAGTCTAGTCTTGAAAGTGGCAAGCGGATTTATATGTAATTCCCCGCAATTTTACTCACCATGTAACTTAGCGAGGGTGACCCACCTCTCACCCCCCTGCCAGTATGTTCCTCTTTCACTGGTTCTGCGTCACCTGACTGAGCGCCATGCAAATCGCTTTGCTTCTAGAACGCTATTGGCCGCTCGTTGCTCATTTAACCGCTGTCAAGGCGCTTCATATGGCTGCCGCTTTAACTAACTTCTCAACTCCGACAGGGAAAGTGGCTCAAATGCGCCTTCTGTCAGCGTGGATGTGAACCAACAACCGAAGAGGAGACTGACACTCTATGTATTCTCTGACACTCTATGTATTGGATTATTAATTAAGTTTGCATTTAATTATTTTTGTGGTGTAGGATTGTCGTTCCCTCGTGTGCACCTGCTCTGCCGGACTCGCGCGCCGACTGAACCAGACTTTGTTTCATCTGTTGGTTGAAAGTTTGAAAACAAGGTGAATGTATAGCATGATGATGGAGACGGACCTCCAGTCCCCTGGACCCCAAACGAACACACATTTGGGGCAAACGGGGCCGAACAGTGGGTCCAAAGCGAATCAGGACCGGGTGAAGCGTCCGATGAACGCGTTCATGGTGTGGTCCCGCGGGCAGCGGAGAAAGATGGCCCAGGAAAACCCCAAGATGCACAACTCTGAGATCAGCAAGCGGCTGGGAGCCGAGTGGAAGGTCATGTCCGAGGCGGAGAAGAGACCCTTCATCGACGAAGCGAAGCGGTTACGAGCAATGCACATGAAGGAACACCCGGATTACAAGTACAGACCGAGACGGAAGACCAAGACGCTGCTGAAAAAGGACAAATACTCTCTGGCCGGTGGCCTGCTCTCTGGGGCCGGCGGCGGTGGAATGGGTCTGGGTGTCGGGATGGGTTCATCCGGTGTCGGCCAGAGGTTAGAGAGCACCGGGGGCCACGGGGGCTCCGCCAGCTCAGGCTACGCTCACATGAATGGCTGGGCGAACGGTGCGTACTCGGGGCAGATGGCTGCAGCTGCTGCGGCGGCGGCGATGATGCAAGAGGCGCAGCTAGCTTACAGCCAGCACCCGGGCAGCGGGCATCACCACCACTCACACCACCACCATCACCCGCACAACCCCCAGCCCATGCACCGCTACGACATGTCGGCACTCCAGTACAGCCCCATCTCGAACTCTGAGGGCTACATGAGCGCATCTCCGTCCGGCTATGGCGGGATCACCTACACGCAGCACCAGAGCTCTGGCGTCTCCTCCTCGGCTGCCATGGGCACGTTAGGGTCGCTGGTGAAGTCAGAGCCGAGCGTAAGCCCTCCCGTTAGCACTCACTCCAGGGGCCCTTGCCCCGGAGACTTGAGAGAGATGATAAGCATGTATTTACCGACCGGAGAGCCCGGGGACCCGTCGGTGCAAAGTAGACTCCACGCATTGCCGCAGCATTACCAGAGTGCGACGGCTGGGGTGAACGGAACGGTTCCATTAACGCATATATAGATTATTTATATGACTATGGAAACTGCAGACAGAATACAAAAACCCATAACCAAATATTTACTTATTTTTTAAATGATCACTGAACTACCTGCATTTTGTTCAGAATGTTTATGGTGTTCTTGTAAATTAAAAGTAAATTAGCCTATCCTTTCCCCTTTTGGAGTATACACTCTCTTACGAACAGGATATGAGTTCAGATACTGGTTGTTGTGTTATCATTTTGTAATTTTTTTATTAACCACACTTGTGGTTGAGGGCGATGCCAACCAAATTAATGAACACATTTGCTTAACTATAATCGAATTATTTTTGGTTCACTGTAAGTTATTGAAAAATAAGAACATGTTTTCCATAATCATGAAATATGGTTTTAAAGATTGATATTTTCCCCATTTAATAATTCCCCCAAGAGATTGTAAACATTTCCGTTTACACTGTCTATTCACGATCATAATTATCTCTTCTTATTGTAATAATTATTGTAAATTGTGAATAATTTGAATATTTTAAAAGACTGACGCGCAACTGCTA
The DNA here is from genome assembly GCF_013265735.2 of Oncorhynchus mykiss. Taxonomy (NCBI): domain Eukaryota; kingdom Metazoa; phylum Chordata; class Actinopteri; order Salmoniformes; family Salmonidae; genus Oncorhynchus; species Oncorhynchus mykiss. Next base: position 7,734,952 of record NC_048586.1, on the reverse strand, counting down.
TTGTATAATTTACGAAATGCATTTCTGCTGGAGAGAGGTTCTGATATTGGGCTGAATTACAATTTAAATAAATTTCACACATATGTTGCTCTGATTCTACAAAAAAAAGTGTTAGCTTGATTATTGTTCACTATCTTCAGTTGCAAATGGTAATGAGTTATATTTCATTTGAAGGCCACGAAACTTTGAGTCTGACGTAAAGCTACCTCTACGGCAAAAACATTTTTTTTTTAAATGGGAGAGTGTCTCTGGCAAACCCGTAACATGAAACAAATAGTTACAATGCGTAATATTTAATATAAGTAAACTTATTTTTTGGCCATTGGATTAAGTACACCCAAACTATTCTCAGGGTTTACCCTTATGTAATCATTTCTGTAAAGTTAACGTTACTAGCAAATTGTCACGATAGAACAGAGAGAGAAGCACAGTATTCACGTTCGTCCTTCAGAATATAGCCTACATTTCGGATATATGCGTGCAACATCTCACTTCCAATATATTTTTATAATTAATTATGCTCTTTTTGTTCTTGATTCGATTTATAAGTTGTATTTTTAATCTTTCCATGGTTTTTCTTTCCCATGATCATTTGAACTCAATTAGGCTACATGCATTAGGCCTATGGTTTGTTTTATTTTGATTACTGACAAACTTAGACTAGACCTGTTCCGCAGGTATTGATTATACAATAGGCTTATAGCACTTAATAACTTGATTTTATGTTGTTATAATGTACAATAGATTATTCAAATAGCATAATATGATATATTTCTGTAGTAACTTGACAAAAAATACAGTAATATATCCTATAGCCCATAGAAAACAAGAGCAAAGCTATCTCGAGTTGGGTGACTTTTGTGGATTTTTGAAAGACAAATTTTTCTTGCAAGCGCTGAAGGGATGAACCATGCAGGCCTATTTGGACAATAACGCTATGATTGCAAATGGCGATCGCCAAATGCAACTAGTAAATGTAGAACGATTATTCAGGCTCACTCAAATATCCTAGGCTATATTTTATCACTAAAATTATGTTTTTAAACCTAATAAATGTGTAGGATGTTTGACGTTTTTGTTATTGGCGAATTTAGGCCAACCCGTTTTATTGTTGTCATGAACAGTATAATAGGCCTACTGCTTTCAGTAAATTAGCCTAATATTATTTTACTTCATAGCACATTGTCCTAAATTATTCCACTTAAATTATTATAGACTTATTATAATTCAGATAAGGAGTTGTATAAACCAGAATTAGGTTGTATACATACATAGCAAACTTCATTTGATTACTTTAGAATAGTTTAGTATTGAATTGACCTCATCTCACATTTTACTTGTGACTGACTATCTCCCAGTATATAATACATTGACTACACTGTGAGTAGATAATCCTGATAAGTATGAGCTGAAGGCTTTTTAATGGTCTATTTGGGAGAAAAGTGGAAACTTTGCTGTTTTCTTGTTATGTGAGTAGTGGTCAAAGTTCAGGCTGTTTCCTTGATCCCTTAACAAAGCCTGTACCCCTGAATAGGAAGCAGTATGGATACAAAGAAACCACATTAGTCAGTGATTGACACACTCTGCATCCCTGCCATAGGCCTACTACAGCAAGTATACTTATGAAGGCTGCAATGCCAGAACAATGTGCCTGATTCACAATATAGGGACAATTCAGTACAGCTCGGCTTGGCTCGCTTGACTTGGCCCGGTTTGGCCTTATAGTGTGTAACAGGCACTTGGATTTTAATGATCAAGAACCACTTTTCTATTGAACTTAGATTTCCCTCCAATAATGGTTGAATACATATTGCACTTCCAGGGAATAGATTCCGGATGGCAGTATCATCCAAGTAGATAAAGTTCTTTATTTAAGCCATGGTTGTATTACAGACGACATAGTGCCTTCAACTCATTTGATCTTATTACCACTGTGTGTATTGGACGTTTTACCGTTTGGAGATTCTGAGATGATGGTTAGTGCCATGATGAATGGAGACTAGATGAAATCACCGTGCTGGAGAGGGAGATCTAAAATGTGTTGAAGAGGGTGATAAGTGTGTGTGACAGTTTTTTTTTTTTTGTGACTCGTTTTGAATCAGAGCAGATCATCTGTAGACATTAGGAAACAAGGAAGTGCGAGCTGTTCACTGGGTGTTTCAAGTGGAAGTGTTTTAATACCCACATGGCAGTCACAGACACTGAAACACATAGGCATGGCTAACATGATGAAATAAACAATCACACCCAATTTTAGATGCGAAGACTTCGCAGTCTTATTAATACGTTGGCAGAAGTAGGATATGGGGATCTTTTGTGTCTTTCAGTCTCAACTGGACAGTTAGTTATAAATTACTTCATAAAAACGGAGAGACTCATATGTCATCTGAGTAGGCCGTCATTGTAAATAAGAATGTGTTCTTAACTGCCTTGCCTAGTTAATTAAATTTTTTAAAATGTAATAAAAATATGGTGTTAGGAACAATCCATAAGAGCACAACAAATATTGATGTATTGAATTGACAGTGATTTCCTCTTTGGGAGCAGCTTTATATGTGCATGATACATAGTTGCTGTTCTTATCTCCTGTTCAAATACTCCAATGCAATATCATTGCTGGGGCAGGAGGTTTTGGTCAGGGAACATGAAGAGGAGAAACTCCCCGCCCTATAGTCATTGTTAAACCTGTACGCAGCAACAAGTGACATGACCTCTGACCTAAGGGAACTTCTTTCTCATGCTGTGCTATGATTCCGCAACCTTCTCCCCAAAGTGGGCACTTGCTCTATCCCTCTTATGGGTGGAACAGTATGGAAGTAAGCATGGGTTAGAGCAGAGGGAGTTCCCTTTGTAGTCCATTCCCTCTATGGGGGTTGCATGACACATTTCAAGACCTTTTGGAGCCTTTCTGTGCCTCATAGAGCTTGGAAAAAACATCTTTGGTGCATTGAGAAAAAGTATGAGAGGGTATTTTCTGTTGTGACTTATTTAGTCCAAATCAGGCCCCAAAAAAGCATTATAATACTTATTATTATTATTTGAAACTCTTCTGCTCTTACACGGTTTAAACTAGAAACGTCATTCAAACTTTAAAATGTGCATACTGGTCTGGATTGAGTTACATACATACAACTTTTTGATATCTTTTATACTTTCTAAACTGTTAAGCTTTTTGTCCTTCTTTCTTACCTCCATCCACTTTAATGGAATGCCCTCAACGTTCTAAAGGCTCCATTGTGACATCATCACTTCCAACATTCCATTCACTGTAATTGCAACAATGCGACTTTTGACACAAATAAGCTACTTTGACCACTTTACCAACAACTTAGACCATAAGGCTGCCGAGTGGCGCATCTCAGTGCTACAGGTTTCACTACAGACCCTGGTTTGTTCCCGGGCTGTATCACAACCGGCCGTGATTGTGAGATCCATAGGGTGGCGCACAATTGGCCCAGCGTCGTCCGGGTTAGGGGAGGGTTTGGCCGTGGTAGGCCGTCATTGTAAAATAAGAATTTGTTCTTAACTGACTTGCCTAGTAAAAAAAAAAAAAAAAAAGTTAGTGTATGAAATCTTCCTCTACTTCTCTTCTTTTCAAATTTGAACTCAGAACGAAAATATCTTATTCCAATCAAACGGTACAGTTATTTTAGTAACCACATCAACTACTTTTCCCCGTAACTTTATAAAACAACTGCCGTTTTGACCACTCCCACAACAGGATAGACAAACACTTATAGGATCTAACATCATAGTCTAATTCTCTGCTATTCAAATCCGGACTCGAAACAGAATTATCTCATACCAATCAAGCGCTACAGATGTTGTTCTGAGTTTAGAGTGACAAAAAGTAACTAGCTAACGTCAGCTAACAGCTCTCTCATGTCTCATCATTGAGAAGCCCAAACAGAGCCGTTGCTATCGATACTCACAGACGTAGAGTCGCACAAGCAAAAATTACGAGTAGTGTGAATGGGGTGATTGAATTTAGAACAATTGTGAACACCAAGAAAGTAGCGACAATGAGGCAGACAATGCAACATCGCATCGTCCTCCTTAGGATCGAGCCTCGTGCTCTAAATAACTCAACTGCTGATCCCGCTGCTCTGATTGGTAGTGCTGAGCATTAATGCTTTTTCAGACCGGTTTGGTTTCGGTACGATTATTAAAAAATAAAAATGGTTTTCGATTTCGGTTTTGATTATTTTGTTTAACATTAAGTGCACTATGCATTATGTGGGTTGAATGATTTAACAACACCGAATAAAACAATGAATAAAAGTCCCATGATGGTAGTGACTGCCCCTTACTGCTTATCCATAATTTATTCACATACTTTACTTTAATAATATATTTCAGTTGTGTATATTACATTGGTTTTATTTGATGACTTTAATCATGCATTTAATTTAATTTAATCCGAAGTAATCATCTCATAGAGCTGCTGCCTATGCTGTATGACAAAATCACTATTTTAGTAGTTCTTCAAAGTAAAAAAAAAACACAGACCAGACAAGTAGAAGTGCAATTGATTATGGTCATTGGAATACATTACCATGTTTTCTGCACTAAACTATGTAGAAATATATACTACAACTTCCTACTACATTGCACAGTTCAGGTTTGATCTGATTTATCTCTAGAGAAACTTTCCAATGTGTGCGTTGGGCTCACAGAAAAAAAAGAACAAAATGGAATTAAAATAATTTATATGACGTTGGTCAATTACTTGTTTAATAAATGAAAAATAACTGACTTTCCAGTTAATCGCTCAGCACTACTGATTGGATAGAGTGAAGCTGTCTCCATTCACTCCTTTCATATTTAACCCGATCACTTCTCATCGCACACCTTTCAGTTTTCACGCAACAATTGTAGTTTAGATACCGACCAGAGCTACTGACCACAACCTACTGACCATAACCACACAACTACTGGCCAACTTCTACTGAACCACAAATATTGTAAACAACCACACAACTACCGACAACAACTACTGACCACAACTACTAACCACAGCTTCTGACCAAAGCCACACAACTACTGACCACAACGACTAAACCAAAACGACTAACACAACCACAAACTACTAACCACAAATACTGACCACAACTACTGACCACAAAACTTCTGAACCACACAACTAATGTCCACAACAACACAACTCCTGACCACAATTGCTGAACCACACAACTACTTACCAAAACTACTGACCAAAACTACTGACCACTACTGAAAACAACTACTGATCACAATTACTGACCACAACCACACAACTAATGAACCAACTACTTACCAAAACTACTGACCGCAACTACTGAGCACAACTACTGACCACAAAAATACTGAACCACGCAACTACTGACCACAACTACTGTCCACCACTACTGACCACAACCACACAACTACTGACCACAACTGCACAACCACTGACCACACAACTACTGACCACAAATCAAATCAAATCAACTACTGACCACAACTACCGACCACAAAAATACCGCACCACACAACTACTGACCACAACTACTGCTCAGGTCGGCACTAGCTCTGGTCCAGGTCTGGTCCTAGGTGTAGCAAGCTAGCTAAGGTTTGCACTTGCTCTGGTCTAGCTCTAGTCTGCACTATAAATTATAACTACTTAAATGTGAATAAATTAGCATATAATACCCACCAACAATAATTGTAACTATTGAACCGTTCAAGCTAGAGACACCAAACCAACTTTCACATGTTCAGGCTATCATACCCGATAATTTCCTAACAGTTACCCAACAAATCAATCAATATTTTAATGAAACTACTTTTTCTCACCACCATTACTACTGCAGACACTACCACTACTATAACTTATTTCATTTAGTTTGCTGGAAAAAATGCTTCACCCTGCAGACGGCTATATCGGTCCGCTGAAAAAATATTATTTTTAATTTTTATTATTATTATTTTAATTCTTATTTTTTAGGTGGTGCAGCAGCACCCTCAGCACCCCTACTTCCCGCAGCTATGCTGTTAGCCTAAATCATTTATTTATTCGATCGAACTACAGGTGAACATATTCTACCTATTTCTTCAACTACCACAAAAATAATTTTAAAGAGCTGTCATCACTGTCATCATATTTCTCTCCCCAAATAATATCCTAAAACTTTCCAATCATTACATCATCATTCAACTAAAATCAAACTTAATTTGCACTGAACATTTTACACAAGTAAATCGTGCATCTATTTTTCTGAAATTCACTGCATGAATAATTCATAGTGGCTTTGCTTTCCTAATAGTGTATTCCACACGATGCTACCTTTTATTTCAGTCTTATGAAAGAAGATCACTGTCTTTCTTCTTTCAGTTTTCACATGCAACAATGCAAGAAATATAGAAATATAGGAATATAGAAACTTTCACCACCAGTTTTGCCCCAATCAGGAGTATCAAACTGTTCCACCATTTAGAAAACTGATGATACATCTTGTACTGTAGGCCTATACACATATATCTGCCTATAGGTAGGTGTACTGCACTTATTTAAAATCGGTTAACTATAGTGTATACCAGTGGAGGCTGGTGGGATGAGCTATATGAGGACGGGCTCATTGTAATGGCTGTAATGTAATCCATGGAATGGAGTCGAACATGTGGTTTCCATTTATCCCATCCCAGACGTAACAACTCCAATAACTCCTCCCACCAGCCTCCGCTGGTACCAACTTTAGAAGTTCAGAGGACCATACCGCACCTACCGCCGCCTACAGCACCTGTCAGAGAGCCGCCTCCCCAAGATACAGGTGGAGACCATTGAATTCAATAAAACAAACTGCTGAATTCAATAAAACAAACTGCTGAAAACTGAGTTTGGTGTGGATCCTAAACAGACAGTGATATGGCGTCTGCAGAGCTCCCCTCCTACGCAGCGGAGGGGCACATAGCATGGCCCGCTTGGAGGTTATTTGTATTTTATCTGCAGATGTAAAGCGACACAGATTAACACTGAAAAAACAGAGAGGCGGGGCGCGTCACGGCACATCGCTAGGTTAAAAGAGGAGTGTTCTGGTAAATTGAACCCGAATAATTTACTACTCGACCCCAGAGGGGAAAGTGGAAGGGAGGGGAAGTGATGGGGAACGGGGTTTGGGGCAAAGGTGGCGATGTGGAGGTTGGGGAATGGAAGAGAGGAAGAGGGAGGGGAACAGCAGCAGTAAATCTCTGACCAATAAATCTCTCCAGCATACGATACTCTTATCTTGTAGCCACCGATATATTCCACGCTAGGAAGCCATCAGCGCTGGCGCACACTCGGCGCTGGTAAAGCCCCGATCCCTTGCACTCGCTGTCCTAAATGGGGATAATTAGCGTCACTTTATCACGCCTCTGCATATTTTCTCCGCTTTCCCTCCATCCCCAACGCCCCCCTCCCCCCAAAAAACCCAGCCGAGTTTGCCTGCTCTCGGTGCCCGCTCTGTCACAGAAGATTACGGAGACAGATTGCACAGAACGAATGTGCCAGGCAAGATTAGCGGGGAATAGAGAAAGCAACTGGGCCAATGAATTCCTCGCGAGGGCCTTATCGTGCAATTACACGTTGACATGTTTAACAATCTTGCTGCCTCTTAATCCCGCGCTCTTCCAGGAGCGCTGCGATGCTGCTGTTGCTGCTGCTCTGTCCAGCACCATACACTGGAGAACAGGCCCCAATGCACCGACACGTGGTGGCAAACAGGCTGCTGACACACACACAGGGAAAGTTTATTATTTTTTCACACATTTGCAAACTTTTACTCTTGTTGTTTCTTGCTCTCTTGCAATGCTGTTTCCTCACAACACGAGCAATTTTGAGGATGATGTTCTGTAGCCTATCCTTCTGAACTGTTTGTCAGAAGATTTTCAATTAGACAGTGTCTAAGCAATCAGCCGGGGAAATTATTCTATTGATGATTAAACTTTGAAGTTGAATGAAAATAATACGTTTGATGAGGATTAAACTTTGAAGTTTAATCATCCACATTTTGAATTCTTCTCTGTAGTATGGTTTTATTTGAGGACTTTTAACCTATGAACGGGGACCCTGTGAAAATGGTGGATCATGTTGGGAATATAGGGCTCGGGAGTGTAGCAGCGGTCTAATGGCACTGCATCTCAGTGCTAGAGGCGTCACTACAGACACCCTGGTTCGAATCCAGGCTGTATCACAACCGACCGTGATTGGGAGTCCCATAGTGCGGCGCACAATTGACCCATCGTCGTTCGGGTTGGGCCGGTGTAGGCCGTCATTGTAAATAATAATTAGTTCTTAACTGACTTGCCAAGCTAAATAAAATGTAATTGATTCAGGCCTAAACCGTATCCATCGCGAAGAGTGATGGTGAGAAATATTTAGCCTTGACCATTTGTTTAGAGTTCGTTTTGGACTCTTTTCCCCTCTCTCCTCTTTTCTCCTTCTACCACCCCCCCCCCCCCCCCCCCCCTCTAACTTCCCTCCTCTCCCTCCATCCCTCCTGCTTGGTGGTAGCGGGGCCTGTGTGGGAGTGATTGTGAGCGCCACTGTTGGAATTTGGCAGCGGCCGCGGTTTGGAGAGCCGCCCCACGCTGAGCCCCATTCAGCGACCGGCGCACTGTGAGGTTGGGAAGTTTCACTCAGCCGTACAACTCAATGCCCCAACAAAGGCGATTACAAGCCCCAGTGCATTCCTGAAGGGACCCGGTAGCGACGCAGGTGCGAGGGAACCGGGGGAACCCGTCAGAGAAGTGTCAAAAACGGGACAGTGCCGGGACCACACAAAACCTAACGCACCGCGGGTAGCAGGGATTTTTTTGGAAGGGGTCGGGTGTAGAATAAAAATAATAAGTTTGATGAGGATAACGTTTTGGGGTGCTTTAGAACAGGCTTGTCTGTCTGCCCAGTGAATGAAAGGAAGAGAAATCGTCCAATTTAGTGAGAGAAACACATTTCTTAGACACATTTTCAAGTCAGCAATGCCTTGATTGTTGATTTGAAAAGAATATACTTATTTCGGCTTAGCCGAAATATCGATATTTGACCAAATAATTGAAAGGGCACTTACAAAAAAAAAACGTATAAAAAAGCGAAAAGTAGTCTGCAAGAAAAAATCTCCTCTAATTCTTCCTCGATTGGTAGCAGAATAAATGGTGCACAGAGGTTAACTGCGTTGCAATGCGCCCAAGCGTGTGTTTTTGGCTGGCTATAGGTCTGTCTGTATCGCGGAGACAGACGGTATATTTGATTAGAGCAGCGCCTAACTATCAGTTACCGAGGAGAAACAGAGAATCCCTAAGGAGCGGTAATCAGCACGCCAGCAGCTCGCGGACCTCTCATTTCCCACCACTGCAACATAATGGAGGCGCGCAGGACCGCATGAGAATCAGCCCAGCGCAGAAAAATAACTGTCACTCACTGTTTGGCGACCGAATACAAGACACAGTATTCATTCTTCTGTGACACTCAACAGCTAGAGTCTGTGAATTAAATTTATCCAAACTTACTTTTTGTTTGTTATGAACACCTTGTTTGTAGCATCTTTGGAAGAGTTTCCTTATTATAGGCCTATGAAAAGGGAATTTTGTAAGTAGGTGCACAACATTTTCACCTTTTTGGTGTGTGTGCGTGCGTGCCTCTAATTTCCATGCGTGGACGCCATGGGGGTCTTGTGTAATCGGACTACTCCGCTCTACCCTGCCCTCACCTGAGTGCTACCCACAGGGGTGAGAGGGGGACAAAAGCGGTCCCCCGCACCGGCAGCGGTGGTCAGTCAAGCAGAGCGGGCTATGCTAATGTTCCTGACCCAGAGAGGCAAAGGGGGGCGAACAGAGATTCCGATTGTTCATGATCTCACGAAATACACAGCTGCAAAGCAATGCTAGCAATGCTGCGAGACTTTCAGATCCAAGCCAATGCATAACACGGCCAGAGTATACTCTGTTATCGCCAATTTAAAGTATGTATACCTGCAGTTTGACCACGTTCAGAAAGGGAGTTGTGCCTAACTTCAGGCAAAGCTGAAAGGGCTTCTGTCTATAACTTGAACGTTATTCTATATCGTTAATATGACCCAATGCCTCTCTTTCTATCTGCCCCTGCTGTAGCCTGTGTAAAGCACTGTCAAATGCTACAAGATTAGAAACGTTGGTCATTATTCCTGCGTGCTTCACTTTATACCATTCTAGCCGGACGAGAGCTGTCCAGTGCTGAAATGACAGCGGCTGAAATTACGTCATTTCAGCACCTCCTCGAGTCGTGCGTGAAAAAGCCAACAGTGTGTAGTGTGTAAAAAAAAATATAGGCTATTGGATTAGGCCAAACTGGATGATTTATCAGGGTGGCAGGAAGCCTTGCCTTTAAGAGCGTTGGGCCAGTAACCGACATGAGCAAGGCACTTAACACTAACTACTTCTGTAAGACGCTCTGGATAAGAGCATCTGCTAAATTACAAAAATGTCAAATGTAGGCAACTGAAGAAGTGGAGTGCATGAACTCCTATACTAAAGTTGATTGAATTCAATCAAATTGAGGGACAATAGAATAAATTAATAACATGACAGTAGGCAAATTCTAGATGTGGTGAATCATTTCCACAAGTTGTACGCTTGAAAACGCAATGGGTTACCTAAATTCCAGACTTACAGTACCAGTCAAAAGTTTGGACACACCTACTCATTCAAGGGTTTTTCTTTATTTTTGCTACTTTCTACATTATAAAATAATAGTGAAGACATCAAAACTATGGCATAACACATATGGAATCATGTTTTTTTTTTAAAGTGTTGAACAAATTCTTCAAAGTATCCACCCTTTGTGTTGATGACAGCTTTGCAAACTCATGGCATTCTTTCAACCAGATTCATGAGGAATGCTTTTCCAACAGTCTTGAAGGAGTTCCCACATATGCTAAGCACTTGTTGGCTGCTTTCCTTCTGTAAGGACAAACGCTGGGAAACGAGAAGCAAGGACAGGGAGTGAACATTTAATAAATAACGGACATGAAACAGAATATGGATAGCGTCTGGACAGGGGAAATAAAACAACATTAATGCAGACACCGGGATGAAACTGAGGAATAAACAAATATAGGTGAGGTAATCAATATGTGATGGAGTCCAGGTGAGTAAAATGAAGCGCTGGTGCATGTAACAATGGTGACAGGTGTGTGTAATGATGGGCAGCCTGGCGCCCTCAAGTGCCAGAGAGGGGGAGTGGGCGCAGGCGTGACACCTTCACTCTGCGGTCCAACTCATCCCAAACCATCTCAATTGGGTTGAGGTCAGGTGATTGTGGAGTTGGTCTTTTATGGACTTGGTCTTTTGCCAAATAGGGGTATATTCTGTATACCAACCCCTACCTTGTCACAACACAACTGATTGGCTCAAACTCATTAAGAAGGAAATCATTTCCACAATTAACTTTTAACAAGGCCACCTGTTAATTGAAATTCATTCCAGGTGACTACCTCGTGAAGATGGTTGAGAGAATCCCAAGAGTGTGCAAAACTGTCATCAAGGCAAAGGGAAGAATTGAAGAATCGAAAATCGAAAATATATTCTGATTTGTTTAACACTTTTTTGCTTACTACATGATGTTATTTCATAGTTTTGATGTCTTCACTATTATTCTACAATGTAGAAAATAGTAAAAGTAAAGAAAAAATCTTGAATAAGTAGGTGTGTCCAAACTTTTGATTGGTACTGTACTTCACAGCCTATATTTGACCCCTCTCCCGGAGTCAACTAGACAACAACACCCTGTGAAAGGACAAAACGCCGCCTGGAATTGTTTTTGTTTTCCCTCCAATGGTTGCTTGCTGTTTTGTGTAGGGGCGAACTTATACCGCTGATTGAGTCTGAGCCGCTTCAGTCCAAAGCTATCATCTACGAGCTGACAATAACAGGAGAGAGAAGAGAACGAAAATACTTGATGTTTATGGATCGCTCATTGATCTTGCGCGGGTCTTTGAAGCGGTTTGTTTGTTTGTTTGTTATTTTGATGACTGGCTCATTGTAAACAGACAGCGGGGGTTGGGGGACTGCTAGGAGGGTTGGCGCGGCCACGGGAGCGTGCACAATTCCCTTTCGCTTGGACGGTCGATGACAGCATGTGATCCGGTGTTCATGCCTGGAGACGCAAGGAAATGGTGGCAGAGGGAGCAGGGTAGTTTGGCGGTAATGACACCCCCTACAGCTCGTTATTACTTAAAGACCATGTCGCTGTGAAATTAGAGTTTGGTGGTGGCATGGTGCTCTGAGCTTGTCAGTCTGCCTCCCCAGCCTGCTCACCCCTTCCTCCCCACCATCTACTCCCTTCACAGAGCCAAATCCGCAAGATCTTTCTTTTTGAATTTTTGAATGTATTTCTCTAACTCTTTCTCTCTCACACATACAGAGAGAGAGCGAGAGAGAGAGAGAGAGAGAGAGATCATTATATTTTGTTGAAGTTTTCCTTTCATTTCTATGTATCTCTATGAATGCTTATGTAGGACTATAAGGTCGTAAATGAGTTATGTCACCATGACACTGTAATAATCAGTCTATGGATTGTGATAATAGTGATCAATCAATAAATCAATCAGATGTATGTTTGAAACCCTTTTTACATCAGCAGATGTGGTTTAGAGCAAAGGTGTCTTGCTGGTCCGAGTGTTTTGTCTCAGGTCCAGTTGACTCAGCTGTCCTCCATGTGTTCTCCTCCACATCTTTAACATTCACATTAACATCAGCCAGTGAAGAGAGACTGCTGTCGCTAACAGTATGAAGCACAGTGCTCACTGCTGCCAAGACAGCTAATCCTTTTAGTGCACTGCTGTATAATCACGCACGCACGCACGCACGCACACACACACACACACACACACACACACACACACACACACACACACACACACACACACACACACACACACACACTAAAGTGTACTCTCACAATTCTCTATCTTACAGTCACACACACACAAACACACACCAGGCTGTAAAGGATTTCTGATAGCTCAGTGCCAGGTGATTATTTCCAAAGTGGCGTGGAAGGGGTTAATGGGAGCTCAACGAGTCGGGCTAAGAAACAGTGTTTTTATTTCCTGATGCTGCAGCCCTGCACCACGCTGATAGCTGTTTGAACTCCCTGACCTCTGACCTTTGTGAGGTCAAGTGATCAACAACCGTGGTCGTTTAGATGGGGTCAGATTATAGCCTGTAAGGGATGTGCACTTCACACCAATCCCTCAGTGGAGGAGGTGTAAATTGCCTTTAATGATTACGCTACTCTAATTGTTTCCAAGGCCATTAGATTGTTATAAACTATCAGACAATTTAGCAGAGCTAGGTGAAATGGGATTCATTTGATTCATTTATAAGTGTGCTGATAACCTTACTGGTCTTAGGGAAATTCACATTTTGGCCTACACATCGTGTGTGTGTGTGTGTGTGTGCATGTTAGTTTTAAGCATGGTAGGTACAATTCACAGGTGGCTCGAGGACAGTCTCATAGTAATTGCTGGAATATAAACAATGGAATGATATCAAACACATGGTTACCATGTCCTCCCCTCACCAGCCTCCTGTGGTACAATTACTGTAAATAATAACTCTACCTGGTCAATCATGGATAAGAAAACTAAAGATCATACTGTATGGTTGGAGACCAGATTCCATGTGGATGTGGTCTAGGACCTACCTGTTCTTTCCCCCTAGTCTGCCAGTTTCCAAGAAAGCTCCATATCTGTGTGATCAGAAGAGATAAATATTGTTGTGGTGTCTGAACTGACTGACTGCTGACCTTTAGATGTCTGTCTCACTAAGTCCATCGTCTCTCTCTCTCCCTATCCCCCCCTCCCTCCCCAGGGTGTCCAGTATGATGACTGCCATGGTGGACTGTCCATGGATCACCGGGGAGACCTGTGATTGACAGACAGGCACTAGCCCCCGTCTGGCTGGCTGGCAGGCCGTCATTACGATGAGCAGGAGCAGATTTGCTATGCTGGCGACAGGACCGCACGGGAAATGTCAACGACCATCAGAGCCCCAGACAGACTTCCTCCCCTCCCCCAAGTACCTCACCTAATGTCAGCTAATGCCCATGCTCATCATCCAGACCCTCGGTACCATCAACACAGCTTCACATACTTCATCTACACTCATTTCCAAACCACATGCACACAAAGCACTCTACCCCTGTATACTTCGTCCAACAACTCAACACGCCTCACCCAAACCCCCACATGGCTCACCCATCCCTCACATATTTCACCCCAACCCCTATGTATCACCCAACAGCCTCACACCTCATCCAACCACCACAGTACCTCACTCCTTATGTGCGTCATCCGCCCCACACATCCACCCGTCACCCCCCCGTCACCCCCCATGCACCTCAGCCAGCCTCCTATATTAATACCCTGTCTCCCTCTATTGGCCTATTGCCCAACAGCACTCTGCATGTTAACATTTCAAAATTCCTCAAATTGTGACAAAGAAGTATTTTCTTGCCTTCAGTCTATGTGAACAGCCAGTCTGCCCTGCATGCCAGACAGCTAGCTAGAACATCACGTGTGGCCAGTTCTGAGACAGACTGGCACTCTGACAGGCACCCTGACCAGAGTAAGTGCCTCACACATATTACAGCAGTTTACTGCAGTTTGGCAGGACACTGACAACAAGACCAGCCAATGCCTGGCAAACTGACTGACCCCCGGTCTAGTTGGCACCTAGTAAGATAAGGAGAAAATAGAAGGAATATGACATTGAGATCATGTATAAGTGAAAAAGGTTTCAGTAATTCTTTTCTCTTTCTTTAAGTGTTTTTTTTCTGCAAACGTACACAAAGTGCAAACGTTTAGGAAATCTGTTCCAAGGTATCTCTCTAGTAAAGTCTTAACAGTCATCCTTCTCCTCTCCGGGCCCGGACACAGTGTCATGTTCATGTTGGTGCTATTCAGAGCTCTGCCGCCTTGAATGATACCACACAACTAAATAAACACATTAAAATGGCTTCCTGTCGCCTCTCATTGGCGACACAGGAGAAAATCTCAGTTTCATTACATAGGAAATTAAAAGGAAGGGTAATTGTAGAGTACAAGGAGGAAAGGTGAGGAAAACTTTCTGCGAGACCACAATCTAACTATAATACATATAATCACTCATTGAAATAGTTTTTTATTCATTTTCATTCTGTTCCTCCAGCCTGGGATTTTTAAAATTCCTGCCGTTGATCTAGAAGCTGCTTGAAGCAGTGGGAGAGAGGGTTAGATCTGTGGTACGGAAATACTGGGCAGAAGTTATGAATGAGGCAATCTAAAAAATGAATGGGTAAATCAATGAAGCATTCAATGTGCATCAACATTGACTTAATCAAGCAGCCGTCTTTATGGTCTTGTATTATTGATTTTATATCAACGTATCAAGTTGAAATCGAAATTATTTTTGCTTCTGTACATTTTGAGGATTGACTGAAAACATTAGAAATAAAATGCAATGCAAAATAAAGAGTTATCTGTTTTTTTGTGTGTCCCAACACCCTATTGTGTGTACGTGTACCCAAACAGACACATAAACACAGACTCATGTATTATGTGCATCAACGTGGTACCAACCTGCAATTACAAACAATTGGAAACACACACACACGCACACACACACACACACACACACACACACACACACACACACACACACACACACACACGCACACACACACACATACACACACACACACACAGGAATTGAAGGTTCTTAGCAGCAGTTTGATGTTGGTAGTTAGGTCCATGGTGTCCTACTCTGTGGGATGTTAATATGCAGGTGTGTTCTTCTGACCCAGACAGACTGTGTACAGGAACAGGATAATAGGCAACTCCAGTGACTATACAAAGTCATTACCAGCATGTTACTGTCCAACTAGGCACTGTTCCTCTCCCTTTGCACACACACACACACACACACACACACACACACACACACATATTCCGGAGAGATCCTTGGTTATCACACCCCTGCAGATTGTTCTGAACTACTTATGGAAAACACACATCTCAAGATGTGGCCACTCTTGCCAACAGTGAGCCCAGTGTTAAGAACAGTTGTTGTCGTTGTTGTCAATTGTGTGTTTTTAGCATCTCTAAATTCCCAGCATTGCTAAGGTGCTTTGGAAGAGGATTAACTAATGTTGGCTGGCGTCGATGAGCAAGCCTTGCAGATTTCCTACCAGCAAGAAAAAGACAAAGAAAGAGGGGAAGGAGGAAGAAAATGCGGAAAAGGACAACAGGGAAACGGTCATAACAGCTTGTGTAAACATGATGACTTGAGAGAGGTAAAGAGGTAGAAGAGATGACTGGGGGAAGAAAGGAGAGAGGGAAGGAAATAAGGAGAGGAACGCTTTTGGCATTTGAATCCAAGCAATAATTGTCCGAAAGGAGGCGTTTTACACTTTCACACCGATACTGGAAAGAGGACTGTCTCTTTCCCCTTTTCTGCTCCTCTTCGCTCTACTCCACCCTCTGTTTAGATCTCTCTCTCTCTCCCCCATTCCCAGAAGGTGACAGTTCAGTTCCAAGCTCTTTTGTCTCTCCTCTGTCATGACTTCAAACAGCAGTACTGCTCTGGTCATACTGATGGTGCCTGAAGCGAACTGGCGCTCTGCGTCTCGGGTTTGCGTATCTCTGAGTGTCCTTGGTGACACTTTTCCTCTCCTCTCTCTCTCTGTCTCCCTCTTATTTTCTTCTCTTTCTTACTTCTTCCCTCTCTCTCGCTCTCTCTCTTTCTCTCCCTCACTCTCTCTTCCTTCTCTGTGTGGAGTAGCATCGGCAGAGAGAAGCCGTGAGGAATCTGAACGTTTACTAATTACCAAGTCGTTCAGAAATACCTCAGGGACCTACTCTGATCCTGTCAATCCATTTGGAGTTTTATGTGAATAAAAACCAATTACATGTGAAGTGACTCATATGAATACAGAATATCGTAGATTTTGATAACTTATTAGCCTGGACTGGAGAGAGGCATAAACTCAGTATATCTTGAAGTGCTGTATATTTCCACAACCCTTGATCATGTGACTGTGGTGTACTATTACAATAGCAACTTTATTACCCCCAAAGGGCAATTCGTGAGACAAACCACAATAGCATGGCCTACTTCTCATGCCAGCCCCATTCCCATAGAGAGGCCCTCATGGTTGGGCCATGGCAATGGCACAACCATAGTTGTGGGTTCTATACTTACCAACAAAACTATGATGATATTAATGTATCATGTTATCAAATAGTTATCAAATATTAGTTGTTGATGATTTTGATGTTTCCAGTTGTTGTAGTTGTTGTCATGGTTGCTGTTGATGTCACTGTAGTAGTAGTTGTTGATTTTGCTGATGTCATTGTAGTAGTTGTTGATGTTGTTGATGTCACTGTAGTAGTAGTAGTTGATGTTGATTTCACTGCAGTAGTAGTTGATGTCACTGAAGTAGTAGTTGATGTCACTGAAGTAGTAGTTGATGTCACTGTATTAGTAGTTGATGTCACTGTAGTAGTAGTTGATGTCACTGTAGTAGTAGTTGATGTCACTGTAGTAGTAGTTGATGTCACTGTAGTAGTAGTTGATGTCACTGTATTAGTAGTTGATGTCACTGTAGTAGTAGTTGATGTCACTGTAGTAGTAGTTGATGTCACTGTAGTAGTAGTTGATGTCACTGTAGTAGTAGTTGTTGATGTCACTGTATTAGTAGTTGATGTCACTGTATTAGTAGTTGATGTCACTGTAGTAGTAGTTGATGTCACTGTATTAGTAGTTGATGTCACTGTAGTAGTAGTTGATGTCACTGAAGTAGTAGTTGATGTCACTGTATTAGTAGTTGATGTCACTGTAGTAGTAGTTGATGTCACTGTAGTAGTAGTTGTTGATGTCACTGTATTAGTAGTTGATGTCACTGTATTAGTAGTTGATGTCACTGTAGTAGTAGTTGATGTCACTGTAGTAGTAGTTGATGTCACTGTAGTAGTAGTTGTTGATGTTGTTGATGTTGTTCATGTCACTGAAGTAGTAGTTGATGTCACTGGAGTAGTTGTTGATGTCACTGTATTAGTAGTTGATGTCACTGTAGTAGTAGTTGATGTCACTGTAGTAGTAGTTGTTGATGTCACTGTATTAGTAGTTGATGTCACTGTATTAGTAGTTGATGTCACTGTAGTAGTAGTTGATGTCACTGTAGTAGTAGTTGATGTCACTGTAGTAGTAGTTGTTGATGTTGTTGATGTTGTTCATGTCACTGAAGTAGTAGTTGATGTCACTGGAGTAGTTGTTGATGTTGTTCATGTCACTGTAGTAGTTGTTGTTGATGTTTATGTCACTGTAGTAGAAGTTTATGTCACTGTAGTAGTAGTTGATGTCACTGGAGTAGTAATAGTTGTTGATGTTGGGTATATCCTCTAGCTCCACAATGAAATAGGGTGCAGGCCAGGCAGCAGGCTGTTAGCCAGCCTGCCAGCTTAGTGGAGTCTGCCACTAGCACAGTCAGTGTAGTCAGCTCAACTATCCCCATTGAGACCATGTCTGTGCCTCGACCTAGGTTGGGCAAAACTAAACATGGCGGTGTTCGCCTTAGCAATCTCACTAGGATAAAAAACTCCTCCATTCCTGTCATTATTGAAAGAGATCGTGATACCTCACATCTCAAAATTGGGGCTACTTAATGTTAGATCCCTTACTTCAAAGGCAATTATAGTCAATTAACTAATCAGTGATCATAATCTTGATGTGATTGGCCTGACTGAAACATGGCTTAAGCCTGATGAATTTACTGTGTTAAATGAGGCCTCACCTCCTGGTTACACTAGTGACCATATCCCCCGTGAATCCCGCAAAGGCGGAGGTGTTGCTAACATTTACGATAGCAAATTTCAATTTACAAAAAAAACAAACTACATTTTCATCTTTTGAGCTTCTAGTCATGAAATCTATGCAGCCTACTCAATCACTTTTTATTGCTACTGTTTACAGGCCTCCTGGGCCATATACAGCGTTCCTTACTGAGTTCCCTGAAATCCTATTGGACCTTGTAGTCATAGCAGATAATATTCACATTTTTGGTGACTTTAATATTAATATAGACTTTAACACTCCAAAAGGCTTTCGGAGCCATCATCGACTCACTGTCACAGTCATAATCTGGACCTATTTTTGTCCCATGGAATAAATGATTTTCCTCATAATCATGGACTATCGGACCACCATTTTATTACGTTTGCAATTGCAACAAATAATCTGCTCAGACCCCAACCAAGGAGCATCAAAAGTCGTGCTATAAATTCACAGACAACACAAAGATTCCTTGATGCCCTTCCAGACTCCCTCTGCCTACCCAAGGACGTCAGAGGACAAAAATCAGTTAACCACCTAACTTAACCTTGCGCAATACCCTATATGCAGTTGCACCCCTAAAAACTAAAAATATTTCTCTTAAGAAACTAGCTCCCTGGTATACAGAAAATACCCGAGCTCTGAAGCAAGCTTCCAGAAAATTGGAACGGAAATGGCGCCACACCAAACTGTAAGTCTTCCGACTAGCTTGGAAAGACAGTACCGTGCAGTATCGAAGAGCCCTTACTGCTGCTCGATCATCCTATTTTTCCAACTTAATTGAGGAAAATAAGAAAAATCCTAAATTTATTTTTGATACTGTCGCAAAGCTAACTAAAAAGCAGCATTCCCCAAGTGAGAATGGCTTTCACTTCAGCAGTAATAAATTCATGAACTTCTTTGTGGAAAAGATCATGATTATTGGAAAGCAAATTACGGACTCCTCATTAAATCTGCGTATTCCTTCAAAGCTCAGTTGTCCTGAGTCTGCACAACTCTGCCAGGACCTAGGATCAAGATAGACACTCAAGTGTTTTAGTACTATATCTCTTGACACAATGATGAAAATAATCATGGCTTCTAAACCTTCAAGCTGCATACTGGACCCTATTCCAACTAAACTACTGAAAGAGTTGCTTCCTGTGCTTGGCCATCCTATGTTGAACATAATAAACGGCTCTCTATCCACCGGATGTGTACCAAACTCACTAAAAGTGGCAGTAATAAAGCCTCTCTTGAAAAAGCCAAACCTTGACCCAGAAAATATAAAAAACTATCGGCCTATATCGAATCTTCCATTCCTCTCAACATTTTTAGAAAAGGCTGTTGCGCAGCAACTCACTGCCTTCCTGAAGACAAACCATGTATACCAAATGTTTCAGTCTGGTTTAGACCCCATCATAGCACTGAGACTGCACTTGTGAAGGTGGTAAATTACCTTTTAATGGCATCAGACCGAGGCTCTGCATCTGTCCTCGTGATCCTAGACCTTAGCGGTGCTTTTGATACCATCGATCACCACATTCTTTTGGAGAGATTGGAAACCCAAATTGGTCTACACGGACAAGTTCTGGCCTGGATTAGATCTTATCTGTCAGAAAGATAACAGTTTGTCTCTGTGAATGGTTTGTCATCAACTGTAAATTTCAGTGTTCCTCAAGGTTCCTCAAACTTTCTAATTTTTAACTGGGACAAAACAGAGATGCTTGTTCTAGTTCCTAAGAAACAAAGAGATCTTCTGTTGAATATGACAATTACTCTTAATGGTTGTACAATCGTCTTAAATAAAACTGTGAAGGACCTCGGCGTTACTCTGGACCCTGATCTCTCTTTTGACGAACATATCAAGACTGTTTCAAGGACAGATTTTTCCATCTACGTAACATTGCAAAAATCAGAAACTTTCTGTCCAAAAATGATGCCGAAAAATGAATCCATGCTTTTGTCACTTCTAGGTTAAACTACTGCAATAATCTACTTTCCGCCTACCCGGATAAAGCACTAAATAAACTTCAGTTAGTGCTAAATACGGCTGCTAGAATCCTGACTAGAAACAATTTTTTATGATCATATTACTCCAGTGCTAGCCTCCCTACTCCTGTCAAGGCAAGGGCTGATTTCAAGGTTTTACTGCTAACCTACAAAGCATTACATGGGCTTGCTCCTACCTATCTCTCTGATTTGGTCCTGCCGTACATACCTACACGTACGCTACGGTCACAAGATGCAGGCCTCCTAATTGTCCCTAGAATTTCTAAGCAAACAGCTGGAGGCAGGGATTTCTCCTATAGAGCTCCATTTTTATGGAATGGTCTGCCTACCCATGTGAGAGACGCAAACTCGGTCTCAACCTTTAAGTCTTTACTGAAGACTCATCTCTTCAGTGGGTCATATGATTGAGTGCAGTCTGGCCCAGGAGTGTGAAGGTGAACGGAAAGGCTCTGGAGCAACGAACTGCCCTTGCTGTCTCTGCCTGGCCGGTTCCCCTCTTTCCACTGGGATTCTCTGCATCTAACCCTATTACAGGGGCTGAGTCACTGGCTTACTGGTGCTCTTTCATGCCGTCCCTAGGAGGGGTGCGTCACTTGAGTGGGTTGAGTCACTGATGTGATCTACCTGTCTGGGTTGGCGCCCCCCCTTGGGTTGTGCCGTGGCGGAGATCTTTGTGGGCTATACTCGGCCATGTCTCAGGATGGTAAGTTGGTGGTTGAAGATATCCCTCTAGTGGTTTGGGGGCTGTGCTTTGGCAAAGTGGGTGGGGTTATATCCTTCCTGTTTGGCTCTGTCTGGGGGTATCATCGGATGGGGCCACAGTGTCTCCTGACCCCTCCTGTCTCAGCCTCCAGTATTTATGCTGCAGTAGTTTATGTGTCGGGGGGCTAGTGTCAGTTTGTTATATCTGGAGTACTTCTCCTGTCTTATCCGGTGTCCAGTGTGAATTTAAGTATGCTCTCTCTAATTCTCTCTTTTTCTCTTTCTTTCTCTCTCTTGGAGGACCTGAGTCATAGGACCATGCCTCAGCACTACCTGGCATGATGACTCCTTGCTGTCCCCAGTCCACCTGGCCCTGCTGCTGCTCCAGTTTCAACTGTTCTGCCTGCGGCTATGGAATCCTGACCTGTTCACCGGATGTGCTACCTGTCCAAGACCTATTATTTGACCATGCTGGTCATTTATGAACATTTGAACATCTTGGCCATGTTCTGTTATAATCTCCACCTGGCACAACCAGAAGAGGACTGGCCACCCCTCATAGCCTGGTTCCTCTCTAGGTTTCTTCCTAGGTTTTGGCCTTTCAAGGGAGTTTTTCCTAGCCACCGTGCTTCAACACCTGCATTGCTTGCTGTTTGGGGTTTTTAGGCTGGGTTTCAGTACAGCACTTTGAGATATCAGCTGATGTACGAAGGGGTATATGAATACATTTGAATACATTTGATTTGATGTTGATGTTGTTGTGGTCACTGTAGTAGTAGATGTTAATGTTGTTGATGTCAATGTAATGGTAGTTGTTGATGTCACTGTAGTAGTAGTTGTTGATGTCACTTTAGTAGTAGTTGTTGATGTCACTGTAGTAGTAATTGTTGATGTCACTGTAGTAGTAGTTGTTGTTCATGTTACTGTAGTAGTAGATGTTGATGTTAGTGTACTAGTAGTTGATGTCACCCTAGAAGTCCTTGTTGATGTTATTGATGTCACTGTAGTAGTTGTTGTTGATGTTTATGTCACTGTAGTAGTAGTTGATGTCACTGTAGTAGTAGTTGATGTCACTGTAGTAGTAATTGATGTCACTGCAGTAGTAGTTTATGTCACTGTAGTAGTAGTTGTTGATGTTGATGTCACTGTAGTAGTAGTTGATGTCACTGTAGTAGTAGTTGATGTCACTGTAGTAGTTGTTGATGTCACTGTAGTAGCAGTAGTTGATGTTGTTGATGTCACTGTAGTAGTAGTTGTTGATGTTGTTGAGGTCACTGTAGTAGGAGATGTTGATGTTGTTGATGTCACTGTAGTAGGAGATGTTGATGTTGTTGATGTCACTGTAGTAGTAGTTGTTGATGTTGTTGATGTCACTGTAGTAGTAGTTGTTGATGTTGTTGATGTCACTGTAGTAGTAGTAGTTGATGTTGTTGAGGTCACTGTAGTAGGAGATGTTGATGTTGTTGATGTCACTGTAGTAGTAGTTGTTGATGTTGTTGATGTCACTGTAGTAGGAGATGTTGATGTTGTTGATGTCACTGTAGTGGTAGTTGTTGATGTTTGTTGATGTCACTGAAGTAGTTATTGATGTCACTGTAGTAGCAGTGGTTGATGTTGTTGAGGTCACTGTAGTAGTAGTTGTTGATGTTGTTGAGGTCACTGTAGTAGGAGATGTTGATGTTGTTGATGTCACTGTAGTGGTAGTTGTTGATGTTTGTTGATGTCACTGAAGTAGTTATTGATGTTGATGTCACTGTAGTAGTAGTTGTTGATGTTGATGTCATTGTAGTAGTAGTTATTGATGTCACTGTAGTAGTAGTTGTTGATGTTGCTGATGTCACTATAGTAGTAGTTGTTGATGTTGTTGATGTCACTGTAGTAGTAGTTGATGTCACTGTAGTATTAGATGTAGATGTCGTTGATGTGACTGTAGTAGTAGTTGATGTCACTGTAGTAGTAGTTGATGTCACTGTAGTAGTTGTTGATGTCACTGTAGTAGTAGTTGTTGATGTTGTTGATGTCACTGTAGTAGTAGTTGATGTCACTGTAGTATTAGATGTAGATGTCGTTGATGTCAATGTAGTGGTAGTTGTTGATGTTGCTGATGTCACTATAGTAGTAGTTGTTGTTGATGTTTATGTCACTGTAATAGTAGTTGTTGATGTTGCTGATGTCACTATAGTAGTAGTTGATGTCACTGTAGTAGTAATTCATGTCACTGTAGTAGTAATTGTTGATGTCACTGTAGTAGTAGTTGATGTTGATGTCACTGTAGTAGTAGTTGTTGTTCATGTTACTGTAGTAGTAGATGTTGATGTCACTGTACTAGTAGTTTATGTCACCCTAGTAGTCCTTGTTGATGTTATTGATGTCACTGTAGTAGTTGTTGTTGATGTTTATGTCACTGTAGTAGTAGTTGATGTCACTGTAGTAGTAATTGATGTCACTGCAGTAGTAGTTTATGTCACTGTAGTGGCAGTAGTTGTTGATGTTGATGTCACTGTAGTAGTAGTTGATGTCACTGTAGTAGTAGTTGTTGATGTTGCTGATGTCACTATAGTAGTAGTGGTTGATGTTGATGTCACTGTAATAGTAGTTGTTGATGTTGTTGATGTCACTGTAGTAGGAGATGTTGATGTTGTTGATGTCACTGTAGTGGTAGTTGTTGATGTTTGTTGATGTCACTGTAGTAGTAGTTGATGTCACTGTAGTAGTAGTTGTTGATGTTGCTGATGTCACTATAGTAGTAGTGGTTGATGTTGATGTCACTGTAATAGTAGTTGTTGATGTTGTTGATGTCACTGTAGTAGGAGATGTTGATGTTGTTGATGTCACTGTAGTGGTAGTTGTTGATGTTTGTTGATGTCACTGAAGTAGTTATTGATGTCACTGTAGTAGCAGTGGTTGATGTTGTTGAGGTCACTGTAGTAGTAGTTGTTGATGTTGTTGAGGTCACTGTAGTAGGAGATGTTGATGTTGTTGATGTCACTGTAGTGGTAGTTGTTGATGTTTGTTGATGTCACTGAAGTAGTTATTGATGTTGATGTCACTGTAGTAGTAGTTGTTGATGTTGATGTCATTGTAGTAGTAGTTATTGATGTCACTGTAGTAGTAGTTGTTGATGTTGCTGATGTCACTATAGTAGTAGTTGTTGATGTTGATGTCACTGTAATAGTAGTTATTGATGTTGATGTCACTATAGTAGTAGTTGTTGATGTTGATGTCATTGTAGTAGTAGTTATTGATGTCACTGTAGTAGTAGTTGTTGATGTTGCTGTAGTAGTAGTTGTTGATGTTTTTGATTTCACTGTAGTAGTAGTTGTTGATGTTTGTTGATGTCACTGAAGTAGTTATTGATGTTGATGTCACTGTAGTAGTAGTTGTTGATGTTGATGTCATTGTAGTAGTAGTTATTGATGTCACTGTAGTAGTAGTTGTTGATGTTGCTGATGTCACTGTAGTAGTAGTTGTTGATGTTGCTGTAGTAGTAGTTGTTGATGTTGATGTCACTGTAGTGGTAGTTGTTGATGTTGATGTCACTGTAGTAGTAGTTGATGTCACTGTAGTAGTAGTTGATGTCACTGTATTAGTAGTAGTAGTTGATGTTGTTGATGTCACTGTAGTAGTAGTTGATGTCACTGTAGTAGTAATTCATGTCACTGCAGTAGTAGTTGTTGATGTTGATGTCACTGTAGTAGCAGTAGTTGATGTTGTTGATGTCACTGTAGTAGTAGTAGTTGTTGATGTTGATGTCACTGTAGTAGTAGTTGTTGATGTTGTTGATGTTACTGTAGTAGTAGTTGATGTCACTCTAGTAGTAGTAGTAGTTGTTGATGTTGATGTCACTGTAGTAGTAGTAGTTGTTGATGTTGATGTCACTGTAGTAGTAGTTGATGTCACTGTAGTAGTAGTTGATGTCACTGTAGTAGTTGTTGATGTCACTGTAGTAGTAGTTGTTGATGTTGTTGATGTCACTGTAGTAGTAGTTGATGTCACTGTAGTATTAGATGTAGATGTCGTTGATGTCAATGTAGTGGTAGTTGTTGATGTTGCTGATGTCACTATAGTAGTAGTTGTTGTTGATGTTTATGTCACTGTAATAGTAGTTGTTGATGTTGCTGATGTCACTATAGTAGTAGTTGATGTCACTGTAGTAGTAATTCATGTCACTGTAGTAGTAATTGTTGATGTCACTGTAGTAGTAGTTGTTGTTCATGTTACTGTAGTAGTAGATGTTGATGTCACTGTACTAGTAGTTTATGTCACCCTAGTAGTCCTTGTTGATGTTATTGATGTCACTGTAGTAGTTGTTGTTGATGTTTATGTCACTGTAGTAGTAGTTGATGTCACTGTAGTAGTAATTGATGTCACTGCAGTAGTAGTTTATGTCACTGTAGTGGCAGTAGTTGTTGATGTTGATGTCACTGTAGTGGTTGTTGATGTCACTGTAGTAGTAGTAGTTGATGTTGATGTCACTGTAGTAGTAGTTGATGTCACTGTAGTAGTAGTTGATGTCACTGTAGTAGTAGTTGATGTCACTGTAGTAGTAGTTGTTGATGTTGCTGATGTCACTATAGTAGTAGTGGTTGATGTTGATGTCACTGTAATAGTAGTTGTTGATGTTGATGTCACTGTAGTAGTAGTTGATGTCACTGTAGTGGCAGTGATTGATGTTGTTGATGTCACTGTAGTAGTAGTTTATGTCACTGTAGTAGTAGTTGTTGATGTTGATGTCACTGTAGTAGTTGTTGATGTCACTGTAGTAGTAGTTGTTGATGTTGTTGATGTCACTGTAGTAGCAGTGGTTGATGTTGTTGATGTCACTGTAGTAGTAGTTGTTGATGTTGTTGATGTCACTGTAGTAGTAGTTGTTGATGTTGCTGATGTCACTATAGTAGTAGTTGTTGATGTTGATGTCACTGTAGTAGTAGTTGATGTCACTGTAGTAGTTGTTGATGTCACTGTAGTGGCAGTGGTTGATGTTGTTGATGTCACTGTAGTAGCAGTGGTTGATGATGTTGTTGATGTCACTCTAGTAGTAGTTGTTGATGTTGCTGATGTCACTATAGTAGTAGTTGTTGATGTTGATGTCACTGTAATAGTAGTTGTTGATGTTGATGTCACTGTAGTAGTAGTTGATGTCACTGTAGAAGTTGTTGATGTCACTGTAGTGGCAGTGGTTGATGTTGTTGATGTCACTGTAGTAGTAGTTTATGTCACTGTAGTAGTAGTTGTTGATGTTGATGTCACTGTAGTAGTTGTTGATGTCACTGTAATAGCAGTGGTTGATGTTGTTGATGTCACTGTAGTAGTAGTTTATGTCACTGTAGTAGTAGTTGATGTCACTGTAATAGCAGTGGTTGATGTTGTTGATGTCACTGTAGTAGTAGTTGTTGATGTTGTTGATGTCACTGCAGTATTAGATGTAGATGTTGCTGATGTCACTGTAGTAGTAGTTGTTGATGTTGTTGATGTCACTGTAGTAGTAGTTGATGTCACTGTAGTGGTAGTTGTTGATGTTGCTGATGTCACTATAGTAGTAGTTGTTGTTGATGTTGATGTCACTATAGTAGTAGTAGTTATTGATGTTGTTGATGTCACTGTAGTAGTAGTTGTTGATGTCACTGTAGTAGTAGTTGATGTCACTGTAGTAGTAGTTGATGTCACTGTAGTATTAGATGTAGATGTTGTTGATGTCACTGTCGTAGTAGTTGTTGTTGATGTTTATGTCACTGTAGTAGTAGGAGTTGTTGATGTTGTTGATGTCACTGCAGTATTAGATGTAGATGTTGTTGATGTCACTGTAGTGGTAGTTGTTGATGTTGTTGATGTCACTGTCGTAGTAGTTGTTGTTGATGTTTATGTCACTGTAGTAGTAGTTGATGTCACTGTAGTATTAGATGTAGATGTTGTTGATGTCACTGTAGTGGTAGTTGTTGATGTTGTTGATGTCACTGTCGTAGTAGTTGTTGATGTTGATGTCATTGTAGTAGTAGTTATTGATGTCACTGTAGTAGTAGTTGTTGATGTTGCTGATGTCACTATAGTAGTAGTTGTTGATGTTGCTGTAGTAGTAGTTGTTGATGTTTTTGATTTCACTGTAGTAGTAGTTGTTGATGTTTTTGATTTCACTGTAGTGGTAGTTGTTGATGTTTGTTGATGTCACTGAAGTAGTTATTGATGTTGATGTCACTGTAGTAGTAGTTGTTGATGTTGATGTCATTGTAGTAGTAGTTATTGATGTCACTGTAGTAGTAGTTGTTGATGTTGCTGATGTCACTGTAGTAGTAGTTGTTGATGTTGCTGTAGTAGTAGTTGTTGATGTTGATGTCACTGTAGTAGTAGTTGATGTCACTGTAGTAGTAGTTGATGTCACTGTATTAGTAGTAGTAGTTGATGTTGTTGATGTCACTGTAGTAGTAGTTGATGTCACTGTAGTAGTAATTCATGTCACTGCAGTAGTAGTTGTTGATGTTGATGTCACTGTAGTGGTAGTTGTTGATGTTCATGTCACTGTAGTAGTAGTTGATGTCACTGTAGTAGTAGTTGATGTCACTGTAGTAGTAGTTGTTGATGTTGTTGATGTCACTGTAGTAGTAGTTGATGTCACTCTAGTAGTAGCAGTAGTTGATGTTGTTGATGTCACTGTAGTAGTAGTAGTTGTTGATGTTGATGTCACTGTAGTAGTAGTTGATGTCACTGTAGTAGTAGTTGTTGATGTTGTTGATGTTACTGTAGTAGTAGTTGATGTCACTCTAGTAGTAGTAGTAGTTGTTGATGTTGATGTCACTGTAGTAGTAGTAGTTGTTGATGTTGATGTCACTGTAGTAGTAGTTGATGTCACTGTAGTAGTAGTTGATGTCACTGTAGTAGTTGTTGATGTCACTGTAGTAGTAGTGGTTGATGTTGTTGATGACACTGTAGTAGTAGTTGATGTCACTGTAGTATTAGATGTAGATGTCGTTGATGTCAATGTAGTGGTAGTTGTTGATGTTGCTGATGTCACTATAGTAGTAGTTGTTGTTGATGTTTATGTCACTGTAATAGTAGTTGTTGATGTTGCTGATGTCACTATAGTAGTAGTTGATGTCACTGTAGTAGTAATTCATGTCACTGTAGTAGTAATTGTTGATGTCACTGTAGTAGTAGTTGATGTTGATGTCACTGTAGTAGTAGTTGTTGTTCATGTTACTGTAGTAGTAGATGTTGATGTCACTGTACTAGTAGTTTATGTCACCCTAGTAGTCCTTGTTGATGTTATTGATGTCACTGTAGTAGTTGTTGTTGATGTTTATGTCACTGTAGTAGTAGTTGATGTCACTGTAGTAGTAATTGATGTCACTGCAGTAGTAGTTTATGTCACTGTAGTGGCAGTAGTTGTTGATGTTGATGTCACTGTAGTAGTAGTTGATGTCACTGTAGTAGTAGTTGTTGATGTTGCTGATGTCACTATAGTAGTAGTGGTTGATGTTGATGTCACTGTAATAGTAGTTGTTGATGTTGATGTCACTGTAGTAGTAGTTGATGTCACTGTAGTGGCAGTGATTGATGTTGTTGATGTCACTGTAGTAGTAGTTTATGTCACTGTAGTAGTAGTTGTTGATGTTGATGTCACTGTAGTAGTTGTTGATGTCACTGTAGTAGTAGTTGTTGATGTTGTTGATGTCACTGTAGTAGCAGTGGTTGATGTTGTTGATGTCACTGTAGTAGTAGTTGTTGATGTTGTTGATGTCACTGTAGTAGTAGTTGTTGATGTTGCTGATGTCACTATAGTAGTAGTTGTTGATGTTGATGTCACTGTAGTAGTAGTTGATGTCACTGTAGTAGTTGTTGATGTCACTGTAGTGGCAGTGGTTGATGTTGTTGATGTCACTGTAGTAGCAGTGGTTGATGATGTTGTTGATGTCACTCTAGTAGTAGTTGTTGATGTTGCTGATGTCACTATAGTAGTAGTTGTTGATGTTGATGTCACTGTAATAGTAGTTGTTGATGTTGATGTCACTGTAGTAGTAGTTGATGTCACTGTAGAAGTTGTTGATGTCACTGTAGTGGCAGTGGTTGATGTTGTTGATGTCACTGTAGTAGTAGTTTATGTCACTGTAGTAGTAGTTGTTGATGTTGATGTCACTGTAGTAGTTGTTGATGTCACTGTAATAGCAGTGGTTGATGTTGTTGATGTCACTGTAGTAGTAGTTTATGTCACTGTAGTAGTAGTTGATGTCACTGTAATAGCAGTGGTTGATGTTGTTGATGTCACTGTAGTAGGTGTTGTTGATGTTGTTGATGTCACTGCAGTATTAGATGTAGATGTTGCTGATGTCACTGTAGTAGTAGTTGTTGATGTTGTTGATGTCACTGTAGTAGTAGTTGATGTCACTGTAGTGGTAGTTGTTGATGTTGCTGATGTCACTATAGTAGTAGTTGTTGTTGATGTTGATGTCACTATAGTAGTAGTAGTTATTGATGTTGTTGATGTCACTGTAGTAGTAGTTGTTGATGTCACTGTAGTAGTAGTTGATGTCACTGTAGTAGTAGTTGATGTCACTGTAGTATTAGATGTAGATGTTGTTGATGTCACTGTCGTAGTAGTTGTTGTTGATGTTTATGTCACTGTAGTAGTAGGAGTTGTTGATGTTGTTGATGTCACTGCAGTATTAGATGTAGATGTTGTTGATGTCACTGTAGTGGTAGTTGTTGATGTTGTTGATGTCACTGTCGTAGTAGTTGTTGTTGATGTTTATGTCACTGTAGTAGTAGTTGATGTCACTGTAGTATTAGATGTAGATGTTGTTGATGTAACTGTAGTGGTAGTTGTTGATGTTGTTGATGTCACTGTCGTAGTAGTTGTTGTTGATGTTTATGTCACTGTAGTAGTAGGAGTTGTTGATGTTGTTGATGTCACTGCAGTATTAGATGTAGATGTTGTTGATGTCACTGTAGTGGTAGTTGTTGATGTTGTTGATGTCACTGTCGTAGTAGTTGTTGTTGATGTTTATGTCACTGTAGTAGTAGTTGATGTCACTGTAGTATTAGATGTAGATGTTGTTGATGTCACTGTAGTGGTAGTTGTTGATGTTGTTGATGTCACTGTCGTAGTAGTTGTTGTTGATGTTTATGTCACTGTAGTAGTAGGAGTTGTTGATGTTGTTGATGTCACTGCAGTATTAGATGTAGATGTTGTTGATGTCACTGTAGTGGTAGTTGTTAATGTTATTGATGTCACTGTAGTAGTTATTGATGTCACTGTAGTAGTAGTTGTTGATGTTGCTGATGTCACTGCAGTATTAGATGTAGATGTTGTTGATGTCACTGTAGTGGTAGTTGTTAATGTTATTGATGTCACTGTAGTAGTTATTGATGTCACTGTAGTAGTTATTGATGTCACTGTAGTAGTAGTTGTTGATGTTGCTGATGTCACTATAGTAGTAGTTGTTGTTGATGTTTATGTCACTGTAGTAGTAGTTGTTGATGTTGCTGTCACTGTAGTAGTAGTTGATGTTGATGTCACTGTAGTAGTAGATGTTGATGTCACTGTACTAGTTGTTGATGTCACCCTAGTAGTCCTTGTTGATGTTATTGATGTCACTGTAGTAGTTGTTGTTGATGTTTATGTCACTGTAGTAGTAGTTGATGTCACTGTAGTAGTAATTCATGTCACTGTAGTAGTAGTTGTTGATGTTGATGTCACTGTAGTAGTAGTTGATGTTGATGTCACTGTAGTAGTAGATGTTGATGTCACTGTACTAGTAGTTTATGTCACCCTAGTAGTCCTTGTTGATGTTATTGATGTCACTGTAGTAGTTGTTGTTGATGTTTATGTCACTGTAGTAGTAGTCGATGTCACTGTAGTAGTAGTTTATGTCACTGTAGTAGTAGTTGTTGATGTTGATGTCACTGTAGTAGTAGTTGATGTCACTGTAGTAGTAGTTGATGTCACTGTATTAGTAGTAGTTGATGTCACTGTAGTAGGAGATGTTGATGTTGTTGATGTCACTGAAGTAGTTTTTGATGTTGATGTCACTGTAGTAGTAGTTGTTGATGTTGATGTCACTGTAGTAGTAGTTGATGTCACTGTAGTAGTAGTTGATGTCACTGTAGTAGTAGTTGATGTCACTGTAGTAGTAGTTGATGTCACTGTAGTAGTAGTTGATGTCACTGTAGTAGTAGTTGATATCACTGTAGTAGTAGTTGATGTCACTGTATTAGTAGTAGTTGATGTCACTGTAGTAGTAGTTGATATCACTGTAGTGGTAGTAGTTGATGTCACTGTAGTAGTAGTAGTTGATGTCACTGTAGTAGTAGTTGATGTCACTGTAGTGGTAGTAGTTGATGTTGATGTCACTGTAGTAGTAGTAGTTGATGTCACTGTAGTAGTAGTTGATGTCACTGTAGTAGTAATTGATGTCACTGCAGTAGTAGTTTATGTCACTGTAGTAGTAGTTGTTGATGTCACTGTAGTTGTAGTTGATGTCACTGTAGTAGTAGTAGTTGATGTTGATGTCACTGTAGTAGTAGTAGTTGATGTCACTGTAGTAGTAGTTGATGTCACTGTAGTAGTAATTGATGTCACTGCAGTAGTAGTTTATGTCACTGTAGTAGTAGTTGTTGATGTCACTGTAGTAGTAGTTGATGTCACCCTAGAAGTCCTTGTTGATGTTATTGATGTCACTGTCGTAGTTGTTGTTGATGTTTATGTCACTGTAGTAGTAGTTGATGTCACGGTAGTAGTAGTTGATGTCACTGCAGTAGTAGTTCATGTCACTGTAGTAGTTGTTGATGTCACTGTAGTAGTAGTTGTTGATGTTGATGTCACTGTAGTAGTTGTTGATGTCACTGTAGTAGTTGTTGATGTCCCTGTAGTAGCAGTGGTTGATGTTGTTGATGTCACTGTAGTAGTAGTTGTTGATGTTGTTGATGTCACTGTAGTAGGATATGTTGATGTTGTTGATGTCACTGTAGTAGTAGTTTTTGATGTTGATGTCACTGTAGTAGTAGTTGTTGATGTCATTGTAGTATTAGATGTAGATGTTGTTGATGTCACTGTAGTAGGAGATGTTGTTGTTGTTGATGTCACTGTAGTAGTAGTTTTTGATGTTGATGTCACTGTAGTAGTAGTTGTTGATGTTGATGTCACTGTAGTAGTAGATGTTGTTGATGTCACTGTAGTAGTAGTTGATGTCACTGTAGTAGTAGTTGATGTCACTGTAGTAGTAGTTGATGTCACTGTAGTAGTAGTTGATATCACTGTAGTAGTAGTAGTTGATGTTGATGTCACTGTAGTAGTAGTAGTTGATATCACTGTAGTAGTAGTTGATATCACTGTAGTAGTAGTTGTTGATGTTGATGTCACTATAGTAGTAGATGTTGTTGATGTCACTGTAGTAGTAGTTGATGTCACTGTAGTAGTAGTTGATATCACTGTAGTAGTAGTTGATGTCACTGTAGTAGTAGTTGATATCACTGTAGTAGTAGTTGATGTCACTGTAGTAGTAGTTGATATCACTGTAGTAGTAGTTGATGTCACTGTAGTAGTAGTTGATGTCACTGTAGTAGTAGTTGATATCACTGTAGTAGTAGTTGTTGATGTTGATGTCACTATAGTAGTAGATGTTGTTGATGTCACTGTAGTAGTAGTTGATGTCACTGTAGTAGTAGTTGATATCACTGTAGTAGTAGTTGATGTCACTGTAGTAGTAGTTGATATCACTGTAGTAGTAGTTGATGTCACTGTAGTAGTAGTTGATGTCACTGTAGTAGTAGTTGATGTCACTGTAGTAGTAGTTGATATCACTGTAGTAGTAGTAGTTGATGTTGATGTCACTGTAGTAGTAGTAGTTGATATCACTGTAGTAGTAGTTGATATCACTGTAGTAGTAGTTGTTGATGTTGATGTCACTATAGTAGTAGATGTTGTTGATGTCACTGTAGTAGTAGTTGATGTCACTGTAGTAGTAGTTGATATCACTGTAGTAGTAGTTGATGTCACTGTAGTAGTAGTTGATATCACTGTAGTAGTAGTTGATGTCACTGTAGTAGTAGTTGATATCACTGTAGTAGTAGTTGATGTCACTGTAGTAGTAGTTGATGTCACTGTAGTAGTAGTTGATATCACTGTAGTAGTAGTTGTTGATGTTGATGTCACTATAGTAGTAGATGTTGTTGATGTCACTGTAGTAGTAGTTGATGTCACTGTAGTAGTAGTTGATATCACTGTAGTAGTAGTTGATGTCACTGTAGTAGTAGTTGATATCACTGTAGTAGTAGTTGATGTCACTGTAGTAGTAGTTGATATCACTGTAGTAGTAGTTGATGTCACTGTAGTAGTAGTTGATGTCACTGTAGTAGTAGTTGATGTCACTGTAGTAGTAGTTGATGTTACTGTAGTAGTAGTAGTAGTTGTTGTTGATGTCACTGTAGTAGTAGTAGTAGTTGTTGATGTTGTTGATGTCACTGTAGTAGTAGTTGTTGATGTTGTTGATGTCACTGTAGTAGTAGTTGTTGATGTTGCTGATGTCACTGTAGTAGTAGTTGTTGATGTTGTTGATGTCACTATAGTAGTAGTTGTTGTTGATGTTTATGTCACTGTAGTAGTAGTTGATGATGTCACTATAGTAGTAGATGTTGTTGATGTCACTGTAGTAGTAGTTGATGTCACTGTAGTAGTAGTAGTAGTAGTTGTTGTTGATGTCACTGTAGTAGTAGTAGTAGTTGTTGATGTTGTTGATGTCACTGTAGTAGTAGTAGTAGTAGTTGTTGTTGATGTCACTGTAGTAGTAGTAGTAGTTGTTGATGTTGTTGATGTCACTGTAGTAGGAGATGTTGATGTTGTTGATGTCACTGTAGTAGGAGATGTTGATGTTGTTGATGTCACTGTAGTAGTAGTTGTTGATGTTGTTGATGTCACTGCAGTAGTAGTAGTAGTTGTTGCTGTTGCTGATGTCACTGTAGTAGTAGTAGTAGTAGTTGTTGTTGATGTCACTGTAGTAGTAGTTGTTGATGTTGTTGATGTCACTGTAGTAGTAGTAGTTGTTGATGTTGTTGATGTCACTGTAGTAGCAGTAGTTGATGTTGATGTCACTGTAGTAGTAGTTGTTGATGTTGTTGATGTCACTGTAGTGGTAGTTGTTGATGTTGCTGATGTCACTGTAGTAGTAGTTGTTGATGTTGTTGATGTCACTGTAGTAGTAGTTGATGTCACTGTAGTAGTAGTTGTTGATGTTGTTGATGTCACTGTAGTAGTAGTAGTAGTTGTTGATGTTGTTGATGTCACTGCAGTAGTAGTAGTAGTTGTTGATGTTGTTGATGTCACTGCAGTAGTAGTAGTTGTTGATGTTGTTGATGTCACTGCAGTAGTAGTAGTAGTTGTTGTTGTGGTTGTCAGGACTTTGCTTTGAGCTGCCCAGGCAGGATTTCCAGAGAGAGAGACAGAGAGACTTACACGTGTCTGTTTGAATCCCCTTCTCGGGCGTCTCATTTCAGGAGCACTGTAACTAGATGCCTCCTGGTCGTGGAACACAAAGTACTTGACCGAGAGCCAGAGCTGCATCTCATCTCCTCCTCCCCCCATGCTCGCCCCCCTCCATCCCTCCATCCCCCCACCTGACTGTTTCAGGTTACACCTCATCCCCTCCCTCACTGTTGCCCTGAGAAGTGGGAGGCAGGTAAGTTACTCTCAGGTGTGTGTGTGAGTGTATGTGTTCGCTTGTATCTGTGTATGTGTGTGTGTGTGTGTGTATATGAGTGAGTATGTGAGTCAGACAGGTGAGCTACTCTCAGGTGTATGTGGGCTGGGCTGGCAGTGTATTCTGATTGGGTGAGCTGAGGCGTGGAGGAGGCTGCCTTTCAACCACTGATCGCCAGAAGTACTCATCTGATAAGGCCCTGCCTGCCTGCCTGCCTGCCTGCCTGCCTGCCTGCCTGCCTGCCTGCCAGCCTGCCAGCCCACCTCTAGCTCCACGGCTGCCAGGGTCACTCCACCCCACCCTGGAGGTCAAACGGTTAGTTACAGACCCCCTTAGACACAATGCTGTGGGCAGGGCAGGAGGAGGAAGAGAGGGAGCCACGGTGAGTTCTGTGTGCAGGGTAGGTGGAGTGGTGCTGGCATCTCTAGTTTTCATCACTCACTCACTCGCAAGTCAGTCACACTCTAACTATAGCCCCCAGGCTTACCCAAGCTGTCTCTGCCTCCCTCCCTCCCAGTCTCTCTCTCTCTCTCAATTCAATTCTTTGGGTTTTATCGGTATGGGAAACACATGTTTAAATCGCCAAAACAAGTGAAATAGATAACAAGCCAAAGTAAAATAAACAATAAAAGATTAACAATAAACATTACACTCCCAAAAGTTCCAAAGGAATAAAAACATTTCAAATGTCATTTTATGTCTATATACAGTGTTGTAACGATATGCAAATAGTTAAAGTACAAAAGGGAAAATAATTAAACATAGGTATGGGTTGTATTTACAATGGGGTTTGTTCTCCACTGGTTGCCCTTTTCTTGTGGCAACAGGTCACAAATCTTGTGATGGCACACTGTGGTATTTCATCCAATAGATATGGGAGTTTATCAAAATTGGACTTGTTTTCAAATTATTTGTGGGTCTGTGTAATCCGAGGGAAATATGTGTCTCTAATATAGCAGGAGGTTAGGAAGTGCAGCTCAGTTTCCACCTCATTTTGTGGGCAGTGTGCAAATAGCCTGTCTTCTCTTGAAAGCCAGGTCTGCCTACGGCGGCACCTCTCAACAGCAAGGCTGTGCTCATTGAGTCTGTACATAGTCAAAGCTATCCTTCCTCTTGGTTACACACAGTGGTCAGCTATTCTGACACTGTGTGCTCTCTGTTAAGGGCCAAATAGGATTCTAGTTTGCTTTGTATTTTTGTTCATTCTTCCAATGTGTCAAGTAATTATCTTTTTGTTTTCTCATGATTTGGTTGGGTCTAATTGTGTTGCAGGCCCCTAAGCAAGCTGGTCCTGGGGCTCTGTTCACAAACACAAACAGACCCACAGAGCCCCAGGACCAGCTTGCTTAGGGGCCTCTTCTCCAGGTTCATCTCTCTGTAGGTGATTGCTTTGTTAAGGAAGGTTTGGGAATCGCTTCCTTTTAGGTGGTTGTAGAATTTAACAGCTCTTTTCTGTATTTTGATCATTAGCGGATATCGGCCTAATTCTGCTCTGCATGCATTATTTGGTGTTTAAAGTTGTACACAGAGGATATTTTTACAGAATTATGCATGAAGAGTCTCAATTTGGTGTTTGTCCTATTTTGTGAATTCTTGGTTGGTAAGTGGTTCAGTACTTAGAACCATAAAGGGCAAGGGGTTCTATAACTGATTCAAGTATTTTTTGCCAGATCCTAACTTGGTTTGTTGAATTTTATGTTTGTTTTGATTGCATAGAAGGCCCTTCTTGCCTTGTCTTGCCTTGTCTCTCAGATCGTTCACAGCTTTGTGGAAGTTACCTGTGGCGCTGATCTCTCTCTCTCTCTTTCGCTCTCTCTTTCTCTCTCTCTCTCTCTTTCTCTCACTTTCTCTCTCTTTCTCTCTCTCTCTCTCTCTTTCGCTCTCTCTTTCTCTCTCTCTCTCGCTTTCTCTCGCTTTCTCTCTCTTTCTCTCTCCTTCTCCCTCTTTTTCTCTTGCTCTTTCTCTCTCTTTCTCTTTCTCCCTCTCTCTCTTTCTTTTTCTCTCTCTTTCTCTTTCTCTCTCTCTCTTTCTCTCTCTTTCTCTTTCTCTCTCTCTCTTTCTCTCTCCTTCTCCCTCTCTCTCTTTCTCTCTCCTCCCTCTCTCTCTCTATTTCTCTCTATTTCTCTTTCTCTCTCTTTCTCTCTTTCTCTTTCTCTCTCTCTCTTTCTCTCTCCTTATCCCTCTCTCTCTCTCCTTCTCCCTCTCTCTCTCTCCTTCTCCCTCTCTCTCTCTTTCTCTCTCCTTCTCCCTCTTTTTCTCTTGCTCTTTCTCTCTTTATTTCTCCCTCTCTTTCTTTCTTTCTCTCTCTTTCTCTCTCTTTCTCTCTCTCTTTCTTCCTCTTTCTATCTCTCTCTCTCTTTCTTCCTCTTTCTCTCTCCCTCTCTTTCTATCTCTCTTTCTCTCTCTCTGCCTGTCTTTATTTCTATCTTCTTTCAACCTCTCTCTGGGGGGGGGGGGGGGGGGGGGGGGGGGGGATCAACACATTATTCTGTCCCCCCTGGAATTGTTGGCCAGGCCAATCCCGGTTCCCCCCAGGGTGTGCTCTAAGTACAGGACCCTGGACCCAGTAACATTTCCACTGAGCTGACCTTTGCTGCGGCCATTGACTGAGGACTGACACGCTTGAAGAAAGTGCTGCTCACTGTGCCACACACTTAGAGAGGAGCAAACACACTGATACACACTTTGAAGGAACAGACTCTCTCAAACACACACACACACACACACACACACACACACACACACACACACACACACACACACACACACACACACAAATCAGAGAGAGAAGCAAAGGCCACATCATCAAGGCCATAAAACAACATGAAACTCCAGTGAATAGGTAAGCATTGGTCAGGTACAGTTCACTGTGATAATAACATGGTAAGAGCCCACCCTAAGCCAGGTCAATCAACCTCTCTACCTCCACACTCTGTGTGACACCTGTTCCAAATAAAGATAATTGGTCAATTTAGCATAATTGAGTTCTGCTACGCTCTCTGAAATCAAGACATTGTGGTCAGCCATTGGGTGTAAATTTGTTGATGGGCTTCTTACTTTGTTTTGTCCCAAGGTGAACACTGATTTTCTCTATAACCTGACCCCAGGTCATCTCATTTAGCAGCATGTTGAACTCCTTTTGAACGTGGCATGATGAAATGTACTTATTTCACCCCTGCTTTGTTTTCATCTTTATTCTGTTAGACCTGCTTCTGACTTGCATCATACTTGATTAGTTTCTGTCTGCGGGCTGTTTGTTTGGCTCTCAAAGAAAACAGTGTTACTTATTCTGAGCACAGAGCAACTAGCTCCCAGGGGCAACTCTCAGTCATCAGATAGACTCACAATACTCACATAGACAAACAAACACACTACTTCCTGAGACTCATTTACAGAAATACTGACTCAGCTCTGATAACTCCTAAATCCCAGTGTGCGTGCGAGAGAGAGAGAGAAAGAGAGAGAGAGAGAGAGAGAGAGAGAGTGAGAATCTACTGCACTGCATCGCCAATGAACTGTAGAATCAGAAATCATTTGAGAGCGACAGAGAGTTAAAAGTAGCACAGTTCATAGTTCCCAGTGTACAATGTAAACGAACATGGGTAGAGGGCAGTAAGTAGGCAGTAGTAACCAACCCAAGGTCCATATAAAACACCAACCCGTGGTGTCACTGCAACAACAGAATTACGCCATGGGTTAACGTTTTAATTACGCCATATGGTTCCGTATCTTAGCTGTCAGTCAAACTCCACAAATGTGAAACTAAAACTTCATTCATTGCGGTTAGGGTTAAGGTTAGGGTTAAGGTTAAGGTTAGGGTTAGGATTAAGGTTAGGGTTAAGGTTAAGGTTAGGTTTAGGGTTAAGGTTAAGGTTAGGGTTAAGGTTAGGGTTAGGGTTAGGGTTAAGGTTAGGGTTAAGGTTAGGGATTGGGTAAAAAAAACAATCAACAAAAATGAGTGCATGGCACTGGGATTGAACACAGACCCTTGGAGCCAGTGTCTTCGGCTTAACTCCCACCCACAATCGCTAGCAAGCAGCAAGGCTACTAGATGGTAATAGGTGTTGACGTTGCCTCTAGTGGACAGTATGGCCTACACATTTGGCCAGGTCCAAAACGAGTCTGGTTCCTGCAGAATTGGCACCTCCTGACACATTCCATAAGAAAATGGGCTGTAACAGAGGCTTGTTGTGGTTTTACCACCGGCTCTTATCACCTTCTCCCTGTCTATCTGCTATCCCTCCATCCATCACGCCAGTGTTCCAAAAGGGGCGCGGCCATGCATGGCCGATGATGTGAGTGCTCCTGAGAGTGGCGGGAGGACCTAACACTGAACTAACCATCAACCCTGCCCTCCTGATTCCTCCATCCTCCTCTGCCACCCTCCCTCTTTTTTCTCAGAACTATTATCTCTGAACAGGAAGCCAAACCGCCAGCGGCTCAGGTGTTACCTGTTTTGGTTCTGATCCGTTACCCTGGTCACCTGTTA
Source organism: Oncorhynchus mykiss (assembly GCF_013265735.2). Taxonomy (NCBI): domain Eukaryota; kingdom Metazoa; phylum Chordata; class Actinopteri; order Salmoniformes; family Salmonidae; genus Oncorhynchus; species Oncorhynchus mykiss. The sequence continues at coordinate 7,695,247 of NC_048586.1, read as the reverse complement.
CCTCTCTCTGACTGCACACACACACACACACACACACACACACACACACACACACACACACACACACACACACACACACACACACACACACACACACATATACATACATACATACATACATACATACATACATACATACATACATACATACATACATACATATACATACATACACAACACAAACAAACACATACAGCTCTGTTCACTGACCCTGGCAGTCTGATGGATAGGTCTGATGAAGTCATATCACACATGACTAGGAGAAGGGAGGTGAAACTGTAGACTGTGCTAATTAGCTGACTGGATGAAGAGAGATAGAGATAGAGGGAGAAAGAGAGAGGGAGAGATACGAGATGGAAGGAGAAAGAGAGAGGGTTAAGTCACGGAAGGAGAAGGAGAGAGGGATAAGAGATGGAAGGAGAGAGGGATAAGACATGGAAGGAGAAGGAGAGAGGGTTAAGACATGGAAGGAGAAGGAGAGAGGGATAAGACATGGAAGGAGAAGGAGAGAGGGTTAAGACATGGAAGGAGAAGGAGAGAGGGGTAAGACATGGAAGGAGAAGGAGAGAGGGTTAAGACATGGAAGGAGAAGGAGAGAGGGTTAAGACATGGAAGGAGAAGGAGAGAGGGATAAGACATGGAAGGAGAAGGAGAGAGGGATAAGACATGGAAGGAGAAGGAGAGAGCGATAAGACATGGAAGGAGAAGGAGAGAGGGTTAAGACATGGAAGGAGAAGGAGAGAGCGATAAGACATGAAAGGAGAAGGAGAGAGCGATAAGACATGAAAGGAGAAGGAGAGAGCGATAAGACATGAAAGGAGAAGGAGAGAGGGTTAAGACATGGAAGGAGAAGGAGAGAGGGTTAAGACATGGAAGGAGAAGGAGAGAGGGATAAGACATGGAAGGAGAAGGAGAGAGGGATAAGACATCGAAGGAGAAGGAGAGAGCGATAAGACATGGAAGGAGAAGGAGAGAGGGTTAAGACATGGAAGGAGAAAGAGAGAGGGTTAAGACATGAAAGGAGAAGGAGAGAGCGATAAGACATGAAAGGAGAAGGAGAGAGGGTTAAGACAAGTAAGGAGAAAGAGAGAGGGTTAAGACATGGAAGGAGAAGGAGAGAGGGATAAGACATGGAAGGAGAAGGAGAGAGGGATAAGACATGGAAGGAGAAGGAGAGAGGGTTAAGACATGGAAGGAGAAGGAGAGAGGGATAAGACATGGAAGGAGAAGGAGAGAGGGATAAGACATGGAAGGAGAAGGAGAGAGCGATAAGACATGGAAGGAGAAGGAGAGAGGGTTAAGACATGGAAGGAGAAGGAGAGAGCGATAAGACATGAAAGGAGAAGGAGAGAGCGATAAGACATGAAAGGAGAAGGAGAGAGCGATAAGACATGAAAGGAGAAGGAGAGAGGGTTAAGACATGGAAGGAGAAGGAGAGGGTTAAGACATGGAAGGAGAAAGAGAGAGGGTTAAGACATGAAAGGAGAAGGAGAGACGGATAAGACATGGAAGGAGAAGGAGAGACGGATAAGACATGGAAGGAGAAGGAGAGAGGGTTAAGACATGGAAGGAGAAGGAGAGAGGGTTAAGACATGGAAGGAGAAGGAGAGAGGGATAAGACATGGAAGGAGAAGGAAAGAGGGATAAGACATGGAAGGAGAAGGAGAGAGGGTTAAGACATGGAAGGAGAAGGAGAGAGGGATAAGACATGGAAGGAGAAGGAGAGAGCGATAAGACATGGAAGGAGAAGGAGAGAGGGTTAAGGAAAGATTCCAAATCAAAAGTAGGGAAGCTTTATTGACAGTGTTGGTTATTTATTCCCATGAAGGGTGATGGGAAATGTAAGAATAACATACTCTTTTGCCAAGAGCTAACACCACACACACACACACACACACACACACACACACACACACACACACACACACACACACACACACACACACACACACACACACACACACACACACACACACACACACATCGGTCCAGATATTCTAGTGTTTAAGGCCAAACCCTGTCAGATGGAGGTAAGTCAATCCCGGGGGGGGGGGGGGCGGAGGTGGGGGGGGGGGGGGGGGCTGTAAGTCTAGCCTATGGTGGGACAGGTGAGAGAGTGGGGATTGTTTTCAGGCTCCTGGGGACTTCATGATTGGCATGGCACCACACTGCCCACCCAACTTCAACAGTCTCAGGTAACCACACTCTCATGGGCCACATAATCACCCTGCTCTGTCTCTCTGTCTGCCTCCACAGGGACCATCTGGAGGAGAGAGAGAGAGAAATAGGTAGACACACAACTCTCTTATGTCCACCCGACCATACATTTTCATCCACACCCAAAAACAAACACAGGCAGACACATTATACACACCTATCCTGATGACATAAATCCTTTGAGAAGGCAAGGTAACACACAAACACACACATATCTGAGGATCCCCGCTCTTTGTTGCCGTAGTGACATTGTGATTGACACCCTAATCTCTGTGATTATCAGCTCACTGTGGTAACAGAGACACCTCTAATCCCATAATAATCTTTCAGTCAACACAAGAGTATCCAGACCTTTGACTCTATAGGACTATAGGTACTAATGAGCACTCTGAAAAATCTCCAACTCTTTGGGTCCATTGAAGACAACCAGAATTGTGATAATCAGCATGATTTCGTCAAAATTACCAATGATACTTGTGACGTGTCCATGTATTTTCAGTTGGAGGTTTGAATTTTATAAGAGCTTTGTTGTTGTGTTAATTGATTGGTACTGTAGAGAAGCATTGGTCACCAGTCTCCCCTATTGATTACGATCAATATCAGTCTGAAAGGTAATTCCCCTCCACTGTAATATGCTTTATTGATTGTTTGATTCATTGGATGGGCATGGGAGTGATGCTCATGTCTTGTTCTTACTCTTGTCCACTCTTGTCACCCCAGAGGAAATTAGACTGGTTTTACTGTTGTGTGCTCATCCATCCATCCATCCATCCATCCATCCATCCATCCATCCATCCATACGTTCATCCGTCCGTCTGTCCATCCACCCCCTTTCACCTCTCCTCAACCAAGGCAACTCCAGGCTTAGGTTTCTAGTTAAAAGCTGTTCTTTTTCTACGAGGAACTCGGGGTCTTTTGTTGGTGAAGTGACAACTGTCTCCCTCCGAATAACTGCAGTGAGATGTGCCCAGCAGGGGTCCCAGCCCAGGAAGACAATGGATGTCACGACTTCCCCGAAAAAGACATTGGTTCGTGCACTCTGAATTTAACCCATTTTTGAGTGGCACAATTTGCCATTGTAAAGTGGAATAGATTATGTGTGATTTCTTTGTTGAGGAGAAGGCTCACCACTGAGAGTTGGCATCCAATGCTAAAATGAAATAGTGGTCAACATGGGGTGGAATATACTGTATAGCACCTACACTCAAAAGGCGAACCGCGGTCCGGATCTGGACCCAGAACGGAGTCGATGCGGGCCGCAGGTTCCAACTAAACAGTTATTTATTTTCATTTAGGAACTGTCAGCCTCGAACCCTGGTATCATATGAAAACACATAAGACATGGCAAAATGTCTAGAATTAGCTTAGTCATTTAGCAGACACTCTTATACAGAGTGACTTGCGGAGCAATTAGCGTTTATTACCTTTCAATTACTGGCACAACGCTGTTAACCACCAGGCTACCTGCATGTATCCCAGGAATGTAGTTCTACAGAGCAGCCCTTTTTGTCTATGTGTGTGTTTGAGTGCCTGAATCAGACATCTCTGTATCTTTGTCTCTGGTAGAGAAAGGGAAGCTACAATTCACTCTTATTAAGGGACCTGTGCAGCCTTGGGCAGACAGAGAGGCCCGTCGCTCTCCTTGTGTTTTCAGGAGGAAATAATCAAGCCCAGAGTTTTAGCCTTCCCTTTGTGTAGAAACCAGAGAACTTGTCTTCTGTATACGAAGAGTTTCGTTCCAAAGCGCTACATCCGCCAATTTCTCATATTTGTGTTTTTTCATCAGAAATGATTGCAAAATTGTTTCGCTGGAATGGAGTGTTCATATAGAGTATATTTGACTGTACTATGTGGTTGTCACACCTAGCTATCTTAATCTTAAGAGGAATTTATACCTGTAAATCACTGTGGATAAGACAATCTCCAAATTGACTCAATTGTACATTTTTCCATACAGATCTCATATTACTGTATTGATTCATAATGTTGTATACATATATACAATACCAGTCAAAAGTTGGGACACACCTCAAAGCGTGGAGCAACTGTCAGGTGCCTTCACCGACATGTTCAAACTCTCCCTGACCCAGGCTGTAATGCCTACATGTTTCAAGCAGACCACCATAGTCCCTGTGCCCAAGGAAGCGAAAGTAACCTGCCTAAATAATTACCGCCCAGTAGCACTGATGTTGGTAGCCATGAAGTGCTTTGAAAGGCTGGTCATGGCTCACATCAACAGCATCCTCCCGGACACCCTATAACCATCCCTATTCGCATACCGCCCCAACAGATCCACAGATGACACCATCTCAATCGCACTCCACACTGCCCTTTCTCACCTGGACAAAAGGAACACCCTATGTGAGAATGCTGTTCATCGACTACAGCTCATCACAAAGCTAAGGACTCTGGGATTAAACACCTCACTCTGCAACTGGATCCTGGACTTCCTGACGGGCCGCCCCCAGGTGGTAAGAGTAGGCAACAACACGTCTGCCACGCTGATCCTTAACACTGGGGCCCCTCAGGGGTGTGTACTTAGTCCCCTCCTGCATTCCCTGTTCACCCACGACTGCATGGCCAAACACAACTCCAACACCATCATTAAGTTTGCTGACGACACAACAGTGATAGGCCTGATCACCGACAACGATGAGACAGCCTATAGGGAGGTCAGAGACCTGGTCGTGTGGTGCCAGGACAACAACCTCTCCCTCAATGTGATCAAGACAAAGGAGCTGATCGTGGACTACAGGAAAAGGCGTGCCGAACAGGCCCCCATTAACATCAACGGGACAGTCGTGAAGAGGGCACGACAAAACCTTTTCCCCCTCAGGAGACTGAAAAGATTTGGCATGGGCCCCCAGATCCTCAAAAGGTTCTACAGCTGCACCATCGAGAGCATCCTGACCGGTTGCATCACCGCCTGGTATGGAAACTGCTCGGTATCTGAGCGTAAGGTGATACAGAGTGTAGTGCGAACGGCCCAGTAAATCACTGGGGCCAAGCTTCCTTAATCCAGGACCTATATAACGGTACCGTAGCGCCAAGTCTAGGACCAAAAGGCTCCTCAACAGCTTCTACCACCAAGCCATTAGACTGCTGAACAATTAATAAAAATCGCCACCGTTCAATTTACATTGACCCCCCCTCTCTTCTTCACTGCTGCTACTCACTGTTTGTTTGTTACCTATGCATAGTCACTTCTCCCCCACCTCTACATGTACAGATTACCTCAACTAGCCTGTACCCCTGCACACTGACTCGGTACCGGTGCCCCCTGTATATAGCCTTGTTATTCTTATTCTTATTGTGTTACTTTTTAGTCTTACTTTTTATTTTAGCCTACTTGGTAAATATTGTCTTCTTCTTGAGCTGTTGGATAAGGGCTTGTAAAGTAAACATTTCTACACTTGTTGTATTCGGCACATCTGGCAAATTAAGTTTGATTTGATTTGACCTACACATTCAAGGGTTTTCTTTATTTTTACTATTTTCTACATTGAAGAATAATAGTGAAGACATCAAAACAATGAAATAACACATATGGAATCATGTAGTAACCAAAAAAGTGTTCAACAAATCAAAATATATTTTACATTTACATTTTTTTCAAAGTAGCCACCCTTTGCCTTGATGACTGCTTTGCATACTCTTGTAATTCTCTCAACCAGCTTCACCTGGAATGCTTTTCCAACAGCCTTGAAGGAGTTCCCATATATGCTGAGCACTTCGCTTCTTTTCCTTCACTCTGCGGTCCAACTCATCCCAAACCATCTCAATTGAGTTAAGTTCAGATGATTGTGGAGGTCAAGTCATCTGCAGCAGCACTCCATCACTTTCCTTCTTGGTCAAATAGCCCTTGCACAGCCTGAAGGTGTGATGGGTCATTGTCCTGTTGAAAACAAATGAAAGTACCCCTAAGCGCAAACCAGATGGTATGACATATCGCTGCAGAATGCCGTGGTAGCCATGCTGGTTAAGTGTGTATTGAATTCACCAGCAAAGCACCCCCCACCACATCACACCTCCTCCTCCATGCTTCACGGTGGGAACCACACATGCAGATATCATCCATTCACCTTCTCTGCTTCTCACAAATTCACGGCGGGTTGGAACCAAAAATGTCAAATTTGGACTCAAGGGACGTTTCCCTTGAAACGTCCTGATTTCCTGATTGACTGACCTTCATGTCTTAAACTTTAAGACTTAAAGTAATGGTAGACTGCCGTTTCTCTTTGCTTATTTGAGCTGTTCTTACCATAATATAGACTTTTACCAAATAGCTATTTTCTGTATAACACCCCCACCTTGTCACAACACAACTGATTGGCTCAAACGCATTAAGAAAGTTCCACCAAAAATTACACAAATGAACTTTTAACAAGGCACACCTGTTAACTGAAATGCATTCCAGGTGACTACCTCATGGAGCTAGTTGAGAGAATGCCAAGAGTGTGCAAAGCTGTCATCAAAGCAAAGGGTGGCTACTTAAAAAAATATAAAATATAAAATATATAAATATAAAATATTTTCATTAGTTTAACACTTTTTATATATATCTATATATACAGTACCAGTCAAAAGTTTGGACACATCTACTCATTCAAGCTTATTTCTTTAATTTTACTATGTTCTACATTGTAGAATACTATGAAAGCTTGTGGCACAAGTGTTACTTTTTGAAACAGGTGTGCCAAGCTTGTAGCGTCATAACCAAGACTCGAGGCTGTAATCACTGACAAAGGTGCTTCAACAAAGTACTGAATAAAGGGTCTGAATACTTACGTAAATGTGACATTTCAGTTTTTTATTTAATACATTTGCAAACATTTCCAAAAACCTGTTTTTGCTTTGTCGTTATGGGGTATTGTGTGTAGATTGATGAGGGGGAAAACACAGTTTAATCCATTTTAAAATAAGGCTGTAACGTAACAAAATGTGGAAAAATTCAAGTGGTCGGAATACTTTCCGAATGCACATGTATGTGAGTGTGTGCAGTATTTGTCTGTTATGATGCCTGTTCAATTGACATGGCGTGATGTTAACAACGGTATAAGTCTCCAGGTTATACAGGTTATATCAGGTTCCAGTCTTCTCCACTTACAATATGTTGCCCAGAGGACGGCACAGTGCATGGTTTCATATTCAACTCTATCAATCACAGGTAATTATGTTCTCACAAGCACGCACACAGACACACGCATGCACACACACATAGACACACACGCACGCGCATACACACGGGTCAGGCATGAAAACAAAAGGTGCATGTCAACCCTCTGCTTTCTATAATCCTCGTCTCACTTTCTGCTTTTCTCCACACTTCTGTTCTACTTGTTCACACTTCCTGTCACAAACTTTCTTACACAGAACTTGTTCTGAGCACTTGAAAAGCAAAAGTTCTGCCGTGTTATTTTGAAGTACCTGGGTGTAAGGATAAGGTGAGTGAACGTGAATTAAGGACATATAATTACAATCCTCTGTACCCTCCTGCCATTGTGTCAAATCTTAAGAGGTTTTAATTGTTCTGTCTCCACCACAAGGACAGTGTGGCTACAACAAGTCTGAGAGGAAAAGGCGCTGTACTCCCTCTTGTTGTTGAATAAGTTGAGCAAAAGAGGAAACGAATAGACCGACAGAGCAATATCAAGAGTAGGGATGTCTGGTTCTCATGTATTATTCGTATATCTACTCAATGTACAGATATTGAAGGTGGATATGAAGAGTTTTATTAAAAAATGCAACATATACATTTTCAGAAGTTTTGGAAAATGTGCTTTTTTTGTTTAAAGTTTTTATAACAGAGATTGACGTGTTTTTCCACCATCTTATCATGTCATAGGGTTGTTCAATGACACATGTATTTGTCTAAAATCTCTCTGGATTTATTTCAGAAACACAAATAATTATGTTTTGTTGCATATATATATATATAAACAGTGCATTTGGAATGTATTCAGACCCCTTGACTCTTTCCACATTTTGTTACTTTACAGCCTTATCCTAAAATTGAATAAATTGTTCATTTCCCTTATCAATTTACACACAATTTATTAAATATAAAAACTGAAATATCACATTTATGTTTTTTTAGTGACAGGGACTGGGAGACTAGTCAGGATCGAGGGAAAAATGAACGGAGCGAAGTACAGAGAGATCCTTGATGAAAACCTGCTCCAGAGTGCTCAGGACCTCAGACTGGGGCTCAGAAGGTTCACCTTCCAACGGGACAAAGACCCTAAGCACACAGCCAAGACAATGCAGGAGTGGCTTGGGGACACGTCTCTGAATGTCCATGAGTGGCCCACCCAGAGCCCTTATATAGACAGGTGTGTACCTTTCCAAATCATGTCCAATCAATTGAATTTACCACAGGTGGACTCCAATCAAGTTGTATAAACATCTCAAGGATGATCAATGGAAACAGGATGCTCCTGAACTCAATTTAAAGTCTCATAGCAAAGGCTCTGAATACTTATGTAAATAAGGTGTTTCTGTTTTTTATTTTTAATAAATTAGCAAATATTTCTAAAAATCTGTTTTCATTTTGTCATTATGGGATATTGTGTGTAGATTGATGAATATTTGTGTTTATGTAATCAATTTTAGAATAAGGCTGTAATGTAACAAAATAAGGAAAAATTCAAGGGGTCTGAATACTTTCTGAATGCACTATAGATACATAAACAAAAGCACATATGCCAATATGCATGCATATGACCAGATCTGATGGACATCAAGACATTCTCTCCTGTTCAGAACTCAAGGATCATTTACTTTGGACTCAAATGTACAGGACCACTCACTAAGACTCTCTGCTCCTCTCCTAGGGGTTTTTCTGAGAAACAGGACTAGCTGATCTTAGATCAGCCCTACACACTCAGATAAAAAGACAGATGTGGGAAGAAATTGAAATGCTTCAAAGCCAAGCGTCTGCTGAGGGGAAAGATTCCTCACTTTTTATAAGACACTCAGATCTTCACAACTCATCCCCTTCTCATTCATCCCCTGCATCATTTCCAAGACAGATTTATTCACCCTTCACCCCCCATTGTGTGTGTGTGTGTCTGTGTGTGTTTCTGTGTGTGTGTGTGTGTGTGTGTGTGTGTGTGTGTGTGTGTGTGTGTGTGTTACGGGGTAGTGGCTGTCACCCTTGATAAGGGGAGGCGGAAAATCAATCACCTCAATTGACAGCCATGTAAGTGATACTAGAAGACTGTCATTGGCAATCTCTCTCTCTCTCTGTCTTTCTCTCTCTCTCTCTCTCTCTCTGTCTTTCTCTCTCTCTCTCTCTCTCTCGCTCTCTTTCTGTCTTTCTCTCTGTCTTTCTCTCTGTCTCTCTCTGTCTTTCTCTCTCTGTCTTTCTTTCTCCCTCTCTCTGTCTGTCTCTGTCTTTCTGTCTCTCTTTGTCTTCCTCTGTCTCTCTCTGTCTTTCTCTGTCTCTCTCTGTCTCTGTCATTCTGTCTCTGTCTCTCTATCTGTCTTTCTCTCTCTCTGTCTGTCTTTCTCTCTCTCTCTGTCTTTCTCTCTCTGTCTTTCTTTCTCCCTCTCTCTGTCTGTCTCTCTGTCTTTCTGTCTCTCTTTGTCTTCCTCTGTCTTTCTCTGTCTCTCTCTGTCTCTGTCATTCTGTCTCTGTCTCTCTCTCTGTCTTTCTCTCTCTCTCTCTCTCTCTCTCTGTCTTTCTCTCTGTCTTTCTCTCTGTCTCGCTCTGTCTTTCTCTCTCTGTCTTTCTTTCTCCCTCTCTCTGTCTGTCTCTCTGTCTTTCTGTCTCTCTTTGTCTTCCTCTGTCTCTCTCTGTCTTTCTCTGTCTCTCTCTGTCTCTGTCATTCTGTCTCTGTCTCTCTATCTGTCTTTCTCTCTCTCTGTCTGTCTTTCTCTCTCTCTCTGTCTTTCTCTCTCTGTCTTTCTTTCTCCCTCTCTCTGTCTGTCTCTCTGTCTTTCTGTCTCTCTTTGTCTTCCTCTGTCTTTCTCTGTCTCTCTCTGTCTCTGTCATTCTGTCTCTGTCTCTCTCTCTGTCTTTCTCTCTCTCTGTCTGTCTTTCTCTCTCTCTCTGTCTTCCTCTCTCTCTGTCTTTCTCTCTCTCTCTGTCTTTCTCTCTCTGTCTCTGTCTTTCCCTCTGTCTCTGTCTCTGTCGTCTCTCTCTCTCTCTCTGTCTGCCATTGGCTCTTATATCTGTCACCAGCCGTATGTGACGCTAACACACAAACGCATGCACAGTCGCTCACACGCACACGCACACGGCACCTGCTATAGACCCGGCAGGATTAGCGTGTTGTATAAGTTGTTTATGTCACAGTGTCCTTCTCATTATGCTACCAAGCATGTGTGTGCGTGAATGCATGTGCGTGTTGGAGGGGTGAGGGGGGCACCAAAGCCGTAGAGAGTACTTGGCAGAGTCTCCCTCTCGCTTCATCGCTCCTTTCCAAATCCTATTTGGCAGTGCCAGGCATTCTCTCCCTGGGATCTCCACAGCTCCGGTCTCCAAACGCAGCTTTAAGCCCCTCTCCTGGCTCCCACACTGGGCTTGGAGAGGAGAGAGACGGGGCGCCCAGCACCACCGCCAACGACACAGACACACACCTATTATCATTACGCTGCTACATGCTCCTTCCATGTACACTTACACATGACCTCATTCACATAATCACTAAGTTTCACAAAGTGTCTAAAACCCACATTCATAAAGTCACTCGCTCAATCACAAAGTCAACAAGGTTCGCGCACATACATGTACACTCACTCGCTCATTCACATCTCTTTTGTTTATTTTAAATCCAGTCATTTGATTCGGCTCGACAGTTTATGTGTGCCACGGCTGAGTATTTTGTTCTGATGGATGTTTACTGACTTTCAACACTGCTGGATCCACGACATGGAGCGATGAATTAGAAAATCTGAAGGGTGCATGTTCAACAACACACCACTAGATGGCGGCACATACTCATATTTCATCCTGAACGATTCCTCTAATGCAGGGATCATCAACTCGATTCATGCGTGGGCCGATTTTTTCTTGAGGGGATGTTCAGGGGGCAGGTACAGGCCGGGTCAACAGGTAGCCTAGCAGTTATGAGCGTCAGGCCACCAGCCCTCTAAAATGACAAGATTGTAAAAATAATTACAAATATTTTGTGGAGTGCAAACAGATATAATGTATGACTGAAACATGATCATAACAAACCTGGCTTACATTTGTATATGATCACGTGTCTCTCTACTATACTTGGAAACATATTTCTTGAATTAAAATCAGATTTCCTGGTGTTTTTACAGTCGATTATGCCCAACAATTGTTACTTTTTTTAAAAATTGGTCAACCGCAGAACGTCATTGGCTGAAGTGCTATCCCTCTGTCCTCCTGTGACAATCTACCTTTCTGGCCCTAAACTGTCTGGTAACACAAGTGAGTCCCTGCATGCTCTTTTACCAAGGCCACTGTCCACAGTGTTTACTCATCATCCTCAGCCAGACATGCTCCCTGGGGTGGTGGAAGTAGACCTACACCTGTCACTACTCTCTAATGAACTGATATTAAACCACCCCAGGCTACATTTAGTACCAGTGGAAAACGCGCAGCACAGGAAAAATCGTTTTAGATCCCACTACCATCTTATTTCCACTGGGAATCAAAACAATGTATGGTTGGGCTAGTGACCTAGTGGCTTAGCCTACATGTTGGGAATAAGCTAAAACACTGATACAGGGTCAGATATTTTTCAATTTCCCTAGATTAAGGTTTGGATTGTGGTTAGGGTAATCTGATGTTAGATATGTTATTCAAAACAGCTTCTATCTCTGTTGCCTTCACATTTCCTCTCTCTTAGATTCAGTCATGGGAAAGTAAACAGCAACCTGAAATGAAGGAGTGAAGCAGACCAGAGTAACCTACCCTGAACTACCCACAGCAGCCACTGCTCCACCAGACCAGACTAACCTACCCTGAACTACCCACAGAAGCCACTGCTCCACCAGACCAGAGTAACCTACCCTGAACTACCCACAGAAGCCACTGCTATCCACTTCCTGTGATGTTGGTTACCCAGTGGCCTATTTACTGCTGGTCTCTCATGCGCTGTGACCTGCACCCCCTCAATTAGACAGCCAGCGGGCAGAGGAGCATTAGCGCTGACCCATTTCCTCCAGTCAACTGGAGCTATGGTGAGCAGTCATCTATGAGATAACCAAGGCAACAACCGAAAGTACAAACACTCCTCCTTGCTATTCATTGGGCCAAACATGAAACCAAACCATCCCATTCTATCTGGCCACCTTGCAGTCCAAACCTAGAACTCAGTTGGGGAACTGGTTTTAGCTTGAGTTAATCTTGGTGCTCTGGGGACAAATTGATTTATTTATTTATTTTTATTTCACCTTTATTTAACCAGGTAGGCAAGTTGAGAACAAGTTCTCATTTACAATTGCGACCTGGCCAAGATAAAGCAAAGCAGTTCGACACATACAACGACACAGAGTTACACATGGAGTAAAACAAACATACAGTCAATAATACAGTATAAACAAGTCTATATACGATGTGAGCAAATGAGGTGAGATAAGGGAGGTAAAGGCAAAAAGACCATGGTGGCAAAGTAGATACAATATAGCAAGTAAAACACTGGAATGGTAGATTTGCAATGGGAGAATGTGCAAAGTAGAAATAAAAATAATGGGGGTGCAAAGGAGCAAAATAAATAAATAAATAAAATACAGTAGGGAAAGAGGTAGTTGTTTGGGCTAAATTATAGGTGGGCTATGTACAGGTGCAGTAATCTGTGAGCTGCTCTGACAGTTGGTGCTTAAAGCTAGTGAGGGAGATAAGTGTTTCCAGTTTCAGAGATTTTTGTAGTTCGTTCCAGTCATTGGCAGCAGAGAACTGGAAGGAGAGGCGGCCAAAGAAAGAATTGGTTTTGGGGGTGACTAGAGAGATATACCTGCTGGAGCGTGTGCTACAGATGCAATGGTGACCAGCGAGCTGAGATAAGGGGGGACTTTACCTAGCAGGGTCTTGTAGATGACATGGAGCCAGTGGGTTTGGCGACGAGTATGAAGCGAGGGCCAGCCAACGAGAGCGTACAGGTCGCAATGGTGGGTAGTATATGGGGCTTTGGTGACAAAACGGATTGCACTGTGATAGACTGCATCCAATTTGTTGAGTAGGGTATTGGAGGCTATTTTGTAAATGACATCGCCAAAGTCGAGGATTGGTAGAATGAATGAATGAATGGTAACCCACCCTCAGTTATACATTCATCACAAAACAATGCCAGCAATACATTTCAAAACCACAACACAACATAGCCTATGTGACTTGTAATACTCGATTAATACTCGATTAAATCAAATCAAATCAAATCAAATCAAATTTTATTTGTCACATACACATGGTTAGCAGATGTTAATGCGAGTGTAGCGAAATGCTTGTGCTTCTAGTTCCGACAATGCAGTAATAACCAACAAGTAATCTAACTAACAATTCCAAAACTACTGTCTTATACACAGTGTAAGGGGATAAAGAATATGTACATAAGGATATATGAATGAGTGATGGTACAGAGCAGCATAGGCAGGATACAGTAGATGGTATCAAGTACAGTATATACATGAGGTGAGTATGTAAACAAAGTGGCATAGTTAAAGTGGCTAGTGATACATGTATTACAAAAGGATGCAGTCGATGATATAGAGTAGAGTATATACGTATGCATATGAGATGAATAATGTAGGGTAATAATTAACAGCGACAGCCAGTGCTAGCACATTAGCGCTGGAAGTGCTGGATCCCTATGCATTATTAATAGCATCGATGCTAATTGAAAGTCTTAACTCCACAAATTAAATATCTGGAGCAGACAATCAGACACCCTGGTATTCTGCAGCCAATTAATCTTATTCTGATGGGAGAAGAGGCTATTTTTAATTTGTCTTTCCATATGCTCAGCTCAACAAATACATAGTCATGGGAGTAAGGTGAGAATTGAGTTCTTGTTTACACTCTGAGCAATCCTGGCAAGCAATATGTTATGTCAGGCTGTATGCTAGACTAGAGCAATTAACATGTACTATCTCAATGACAGGCCTAATACATGCATTGTTATGGTTACTTATGGATGAAATAATGTGTGATAGCCTCTCTTCCTCTCTTACACTTAAGGCCATAATTGTTTTGTCTGCTGATGTGAGCACTCTCTCTCTCTCTCTCTCTCTTTCAGTCTTGAAATGATTAACATTTATTTTGCCAAGTTTCCAACAATTACCACATTTGCAGTGTATTGCATATTATTGTAAATCTATCGATGGGGTGAAATCATAGGGGACTTTTTGCCAAACATCAGTGTCCACGAGGCTAGGGTTTAAAGAGCGTGGAGGTAGGGGAATCCTCATTTTGAAAACAGCAGTGGAGGAAAAAGTACCTCATTTTCAAACTGGAGTAAAAGTAATACCTTAAAGAAAATGACTCAAGTAAAAGTGAAAGTCATCCAGTAAAATACTTATTGGGTAAAAGTCTGACAGTATTCGGTTCTAAATATACTTAAGTATGAAAAGTAGAAGTATACATTTAAAATGTCTTATATTAAGCAAACCAGATAACACAATTTTTAGTTTTTTCAATTTACGGCCAGCCATGGGCACAGTTCAACACTCAGACATCATTTACAAACTAAGCATTTGTGTTTAGTGAGTCTGCCAGATCAGAGGCAGTAGGGATGACCGGGGATGTTCTCTTGATAAGTGCATGAATTAGACCATTTTCCTGTCCTGCTAAGCATTCAACATGTAACAAGTACTTTATGGTTTCAGGGAAAAGGAGTAAAAAGTACATTATTTTCTTTAGGAATGTAGTGTAGTGAAAGTGAAAGTAGTCAAATATATAAATAGTAAAGTAAAGCACAGACACCCCCCAAAAAACGACTTAAGTAGTACTTAGAAATACTTTTACTAATGTACTTTACACCACTGGAAAGCAGGTTACGGAAACATGTGGTAGTACACAGGGGAATGTCTCCTAAAATTACACCATTTTTTACACAAACTTCAGCTGAAGGGAAACCAACCCAGCCAGCAAAATGCTAATTCACATCATAAAAAATGTATGTAGACTAAACCTGAAATAGATGGATTTTAGGCCTATATCAATTATTGACAAAAAACTCTTCAAATAGAATATGACTATGCGACCACAGCCGGCAGATTGAAAATCACTGCATGAATTCCCTTTCCCAGAAATGGAAAAGGGGTTTAGGCTATATCAAAGACTGTACTGTGTTTCTAACAATGTCCTCAATGTTTGAAGGCAGGCGCAATCAGGTGGGACCATTCTAGCCAATGAGAGGGCAGATACGTGTGTGAACAACAGGCACAACTAATATCCCTTTCACACACAGACCAAAATCCTACTAATTAATATATCTGAAAGGGGAGCAGAACATGGAAAAAACATGGAAAAAACATGGAAAAAACATGGAAAGAACATGGAAAAAACATGGAAAAAACATGGAAAAAACATGGAAAAATAAAAGACACCTAAAGACCTAGTCACTCAGAATACCAAAATACAGGTGTCAGGTCTGTGCGAATGTTTTTTTTCATGAACACTAGTAATGTTTAACACCTGAATTTGAACTGCAAACAGCCCTCATGGTTTAACAACATCCCCCACCTCCCTCCAGATTTGCCAGTTACCACTGATACAGATCCCTTGCCTTTTTAATCTAAAATACCCCATAATGACAAAGCGAAAACAGGTTTTTATCATTTTTTGCAAATGTATTAAAAATAAAAAACAGAAATACCTTCTTTACATACAATAAGTATTCAGACCCTTTGCTATGAGACTGGAAGTTGAGCTCAGGTGCATCTGGTTTCCATTGATCATCCTTGAGGTATCATCCTTGAAGTACCCCCCTGTCTACATTGACGGGACAGCAGTGGAGAAGGTGGAACGTTTTAAGTTCCTCCGCGTACACATCACGGACAATCTGAAATGGTCCACCCACACAGCCAGTGTGGTGAAGAAGGAGCAACAGCAGGTGAAGAAAGAACAACAGGCGCAACAGTGCCTCTTCAACCTCAGGAGTCTGAAGAAATTTGGCTTGTCACCTAAAACCCTCACAAACTTACAATTGAGAGCATCCTATCGGGCTGTATCACCGCCTGGTACGGCAACTGCACCGCCCACAACCGAAAGGCTCTCCTTTGCAATACACTGCAAGAATGGTGTGGTCTGCACAACGCATCACCGGGGAAAACTACCTGCCCTCCAGGACACCTACAGCACCCGATGTCACAGGAAGGCCAAAAAGATTATCTAGGACAACAACCACCCGAGCCACTGCCTGTTAACGCCGCTACCATCCAGAAAGCGAGGTCAGTACAGGTGCATCAAAGCTGGGACTGAGCGACTGAAAAACAGCTTCTATCTCTAGGCTGTTAAACAGCCATTACTAACACAAAGAGGCTGCTGCCTACATACACTCAAAATCATTGGCCACTTTAATAAATGGATCACTAGTCACTTTAATAATGTTTACATTTCTTGCATTACTCATCTCATATGTATATACTGTATTCCATACCATCTATTGCATCTTGCCTATGTCGCTTGGTCATCGCTTATCCATATATTTATATGTACATATTCTTATTCCATCCCTTTACTTAGATTTGTGTGTATTAGGTAGTTGTTGTGGAATTGTTAGATTACTTGTTAGATATTACTATCGGAACTAGAAGCACAAGCATTTCGCTACACTCGCATTAACATCTGCTACCAGTAGAATTTGATTTGATTTGATTTTATATCTCCCTCCTCCTCCCCTCAGTCTCTTTTACATTCATCTCGTCTCCCTTTCACTTTCCATTCTTCCTTGTCCTCCCTATCTCTTCCTCTCTCTCGTCCCTTCATCTACACAGAACAATACCTTATTAAGCCTTCAGGGCCTTTACAATGGGTGTGGTTGGCAGCAGGTTTATCAGTTGATGATTCCCACCAGGAGCAAAGACACATACGTAGAAATATAATATTAGTATCCTGGTCACTTCAACAACAAAAACACTTATTCACACACACACACTCACACACACACACACACACACACACACACACACACACACACACACACACACACACACACACACACACACACACACACACACACACACACACACACACACACACACACACACAGGGGTCGGAGACAGGGGACAGTAGAGAGAGAAATTGGGGAGAAGGAGAGAAAGACGGAGCGAGGGGGGAGCCAGAGACAGTGGAGCAACAGGGGGAGGAGATAGAGACTGGGGTGCGACAGGGGGAGGAGATAGAGACAGTGGAGCAACAGGGGGAGGAGATAGAGACTGGGGTGCGACAGGGGGAGGAGATAGAGACTGGGGTGCGACAGGGGGAGGAGATAGAGACTGGGGTGCGACAGGGGGAGGAGATAGAGACTGGGGTGCGACAGGGGGAGGAGATAGAGACAGGGGTGCGACAGGGGGAGGAGATAGAGACTGGGGTGCGACAGGGGGAGGAGAAAGAGACTGGGGTGCGACAGGGGGAGGAGATAGAGACTGGGGTGCGACAGGGGGAGGAGATAGAGACTGGGGTGCGACAGGGGGAGGAGATAGAGACTGGGGTGCGACAGGGGCCAAGGAAAGAAGAAAATGAAACAAAACAAGGGGGAAGTGGGTGTGTGTTTCAGGATGTTAACATTGAAAGACTTCCAAGTATACATACATCATGTATAGTCTTGTACCTGTAGATGATATGTTTGAGAGTGAGAGACAGTGGCTTGGGAAAACAACGGCAGATGTGAAATACATCCACCAAACAGAGAACCATAAAACATGTGTAGACTCCATTTAAAGCTCTAAAACATTTCTCTTAGCCAGTCTAACACCAGATATATAATCCTATTCATCCTTGACTCTGAGAAGCCATGCTAACTCACTATGTTGTACATATGAAAGGGGTAAACCTGCAAGAAAGTGGTAAATAGGGGGCTGTTTGAAAGGGGTCAACATTGCTATTTGAAAGGGGTCATTATAAACATTGCTGTTTGAAAGGGGTCATTATAAACATTGCTGTTTGAAAGGGGTCATTATAAACATTGCTGTTTGAAAGGGGTCATATCAACATTGCTGTTTGAAAGGGGTCATTATAAACATTGCTGTTTGAAAGGGGTCATTATCAACATTGCTGTTTGAAAGGGGTCATATCAACATTGCTGTTTGAAAGGGGTCATATCAACATTGCTGTTTGAAAGGGGTCATTATCAACATTGCTGTTTGAAAGGGGTCATATCAACATTGCTGTTTGAAAGGGGTCATATCAACATTGCTGTTTGAAAGGGGTCATTATAAACATTGCTGTTTGAAAGGGGTCATATCAACATTGCTGTTTGAAAGGGGTCATATCAACATTGCTGTTTGAAAGGGGTCATATCAACATTGCTGTTTGAAAGGGGTCATATCAACATTGCTGTTTGAAAGGGGTCATTATAAACATTGCTGTTTGAAAGGGGTCATTATCAACATTGCTGTTTGAAAGGGGTCATATCAACATTGCTGTTTGAAAGGGGTCATATCAACATTGCTGTTTGAAAGGGGTCATATCAACATTGCTGTTTGAAAAGGGTCAACATTGCTGTTTGAAAGGGGTCATATCAACATTGCTGTTTGAAAGGGGTCATTATCAACATTGCTGTTTGAAAGGGGTCATTATAAACATTGCTGTTTGAAAGGGGTCATTATCAACATTGCTGTTTGAAAGGGGTCATATCAACATTGCTGTTTGAAAAGGGTCAACATTGCTGTTTGAAAGGGGTCATATCAACATTGCTGTTTGAAAGGGGTCATTATCAACATTGCTGTTTGAAAGGGGTCATTATAAACATTGCTGTTTGAAAGGGGTCATATCAACATTGCTGTTTGAAAGGGGTCATTATCAACATTGCTGTTTGAAAGGGGTCATATCAACATTGCTGTTTGAAAGGGGTCATATCAACATTGCTGTTTGAAAGGGGTCATTATCAACATTGCTGTTTGAAAGGGGTCATATCAACATTGCTGTTTGAAAGGGGTCATATCAACATTGCTGTTTGAAAGGGGTCATATCAACATTGCTGTTTGAAAGGGGTCATTATAAACATTGCTGTTTGAAAGGGGTCATTATCAACATTGCTGTTTGAAAGGGGTCATATCAACATTGCTGTTTGAAAGGGGTCATATCAACATTGCTGTTTGAAAGGGGTCATTATCAACATTGCTGTTTGAAAGGGGTCATATCAACATTGCTGTTTGAAAGGGGTCATATCAACATTGCTGTTTGAAAGGGGTCATATCAACATTGCTGTTTGAAAGGGGTCATTATAAACATTGCTGTTTGAAAGGGGTCATATCAACATTGCTGTTTGAAAGGGGTCATATCAACATTGCTGTTTGAAAGGGGTCATTATCAACATTGCTGTTTGAAAGGGGTCATATCAACATTGCTATTTGAAAGGGGTCATTATAAACATTGCTGTTTGAAAGGGGTCATTATCAACATTGCTGTTTGAAAGGGGTCATATCAACATTGCTGTTTGAAAGGGGTCATATCAACATTGCTGTTTGAAAGGGGTCATATCAACATTGCTGTTTGAAAAGGGTCAACATTGCTGTTTGAAAGGGGTCATATCAACATTGCTGTTTGAAAGGGGTCATTATCAACATTGCTGTTTGAAAGGGGTCATTATAAACATTGCTGTTTGAAAGGGGTCGTTATCAACATTGCTGTTTGAAAGGGGTCATATCAACATTGCTGTTTGAAAAGGGTCAACATTGCTGTTTGAAAGGGGTCATATCAACATTGCTGTTTGAAAGGGGTCATTATCAACATTGCTGTTTGAAAGGGGTCATTATAAACATTGCTGTTTGAAAGGGGTCATATCAACATTGCTGTTTGAAAGGGGTCATTATAAACATTGCTGTTTGAAAGGGGTCATATCAACATTGCTGTTTGAAAGGGGTCATATCAACATTGCTGTTTGAAAGGGGTCATTATAAACATTGCTGTTTGAAAGGGGTCATATCAACATTGCTGTTTGAAAGGGGTCATATCAACATTGCTGTTTGAAAGGGGTCATATCAACATTGCTGTTTGAAAGGGGTCATTATAAACATTGCTGTTTGAAAGGGGTCATATCAACATTGCTGTTTGAAAGGGGTCATTATCAACATTGCTGTTTGAAAGGGTTCATATCAATATTGCTGTTTGAAAGGGGTCATATCAACATTGCTGTTTGAAAGGGGTCATTATAAACATTGCTGTTTGAAAGGGGTCATTATAAACATTGCTGTTTGAAAGGGGTCATTATAAACATTGCTGTTT
The DNA here is from genome assembly GCF_013265735.2 of Oncorhynchus mykiss. Lineage (NCBI taxonomy): Eukaryota > Metazoa > Chordata > Actinopteri > Salmoniformes > Salmonidae > Oncorhynchus > Oncorhynchus mykiss. The sequence goes on along the minus strand of NC_048586.1, from coordinate 7,674,666 downwards.
GAAAGGGGTCATATCAACATTGCTGTTTGAAAGGGGTCATATCAACATTGCTGTTTGAAAGGGGTCATTATAAACATTGCTGTTTGAAAGGGGTCATAACAACATTGCTGTTTGAAAGGGGTCATTATAAACATTGCTGTTTGAAAGGGGTCATTATAAACATTGCCTTGTATTTTGTACAGGTAATATACCACATCTTCTGAAATGGGTATAGGTCGTTTTTTCCTAAAGTTGCCAGAATGCCAGGGGCGTTACTAGGATTTGAAAACATTCAGGGATTAGCCCAAAGACAGTAGGGGCATTTTCGACCAAATGTCAACGGCTAAATGCATGAATTCGGTGCACCATGAGATGAACATTGAGCGATTAGAACATTGAGAGATTCGATTTTTTGGAGGTAACTTGCACCTTCCCACCTGCCACAGCAGACACTGCCAGTACTCAATTAAAGTTGTAATTGTGGGTCTCTATACTCTGGAACCCTCTCTACTTATGGAACACTCTCTACTCTGGAACACTCTCTACTCTGGAGCACTCTAAACTCTGGAACACTCTCACTCTGGAACACTCTCTACTCTGGAACACTCTACTCTGGAACACTCTAAACTCTGGAACACTCTACTCTGGAACACTCTCTACTCTGGAACACTCTCTACTCTGGAACGCTCTCTACTCTGGAACTCTCTCTACTCTGGAACGCTCTCTACTCTGGAACACTCTAAACTCTGGAACACTCTAAACTCTGGAACACTCTAAACTCTGGAACACTCTAAACTTTGGAACACTCTACTCTGGAACACTCTAAACTCTGGAACACTCTCACTCTGGAACAGTCTCTACTCTGGAACACTACTCTGGAACACTCTAAACTCTGGAACACTCTACTCTGGAACACTCTCTACTCTGGAACACTCTCTACTCTGGAACGCTCTCTACTCTGGAACACTCTCTACTCTGGAACGCTCTCTACTCTGGAACACTCTAAACTCTGGAACACTCTAAACTCTGGAACACTCTAAACTCTGGAACACTCTACTCTGGAACACTCTCTACTCTGGAACACTCTCTACTCTGGAACACTATCCATCACCTATTCTTCTGTTGCTGTCTGTTGCTGTCTGTGTCTTGTCTGTTGCTGTCTGTGTCTTGTCTGTTGCTGTCTGTGTCTTGTCTGTTGCTGTCTGTGTCTTGTCTGTTGCTGTCTGTGTCTTGTCTGGTGTCTCTCTCCATCACCTATTCTTCTGTTGCTGTCTCTGTGTCTTGTCTGGTGTCTCTCTCCCTCACCTATTCTTCTGTTATTAAGTCTTATCTGGTGTCTCTCTCCATCACCTTTTCTTCTGTTATTAAGTCTTATCTGGTGTCTCTCTCCATCACCTATTCTTCTGTTGCTGTCTCTGTGTCTTGTCTGGTGTCTCTCTCCATCACCTTTTCTTCTGTTATTAAGTCTTCTCTGGTGTCTCTCTCCATCACCTATTCTTCTGTTGCTGTCTCTGTGTCTTGTCTGGTGTCTCTCTCCATCACCTATTCTTCTGTTATTAAGTCTTATCTGGTGTCTCTCTCCATCACCTATTCTTCTGTTATTAAGTCTTATCTGGTGTCTCTCTCCATCATATCCTACTCTTCTGTTGCTGTATGTCTTGTCTGGTGTGTCTCTTTACTCTTGCAATCCAAAACGTTCAATATGATACTGGGGTAGTTTAACTGGTTTTGGGCCTGTGTCTGGGTCATCCTCTTCCTTACCAGTTCCCCCTGGCTGATGCTGTTCTAAGTGTTCCACTGTCCTGCTGTTCCCATCTGTCCTCATGGCTTATCTGAAAGGTAGCACGGTAGAGGTACAACATGTCAATAGTTAGTTTTAAAGGGCACTTTCTGATTTGGCCTTGTTTTAAATCTGGTTCATTAAGAAATGCTAGCGACCATGACTGAATTCAAACGTGAGTTTGTTTCTGGGTGGGGTTTGATGTGTGTGTCTCGTGTGTGTATTCACAGGTTGGAAGAGTTAGCCAAATGATTTAGACAATTAGCTTCAGCCGGCTAGTGTGAGACCTGACTTTGACTTTGGATAGTCAGTGACAATATTTTCATGCTGTACACCTTTTAGTTTTCTAATGAAATGCTTTCAATATTTGTGTATGAATTTCTACAATGTATAGTTGTTTGAGGTTTTTAAGTAATAGAAATGTGGAGCTATTGGAATTTTAACATATTGTCCCATATACATTCTGTAATTTACCGATGGTCCCTAACTAGCCATATATGCAAAGTCAACTCAAACTTACCACAGGCATTACAATTGGGTCGCGTGCAGCTGCACCCCGAATTGATAATTACCTCTGTCCTGCCAGACGTTGGCATGTGCGCAGGATTGAAACAAACCCAATCTTAATTTACGTTGTGATGCAGTCACAACCACAAGTCTCGCAGTCACAACCACAAGTCTGGTTTTGGACGAGACTGACTTTATGACCAAAATTATCCTATTTACACTTTGTAGTCAATTTTAACAGTGGAATAAATGTTTGTGGCTCTTATCGATGCCACATGGACTGTTTTCTAAATGACAAATTGACAGGACCAGGGCAACTCAACTGTAATGAAAAATACAAGTGTCTGAAACACAACTCTTTTTTTGTACCTTTATTTAACTAGGCAAGTCAGTTAAGAACACATTCTTATTTTCAATGACAGTCTAGGAACAGTGGGTTAACTGCCTTGTTCAGGGGCATAACGACAGATTTTTACCTTGTCAGCTCAGGGATCTAATCTTGCAACCTTTGGTTACTAGTTCAATGCTCTAACCACTAGGCTACCCTACTGCCACCCGGCTACCCTGCTGCACTAGGCTACCCTGCCTCCCCACTCTAAACATGACAGATAAGAATAAGCATCCTAGGCTATATGAATATAACGAGACATGAGCCCCCAAAAATACCTGTAGACTGGAATAAGTTATAAGACCTCTGAAATGGTTCATGAAATTAAATGGTTCATTTAATTTCGTCAGTTCTTCCAGCTAATGTGAGATTTTTTAGATTTACATACCATTTGAGGATGCAGAACTTAACAAAGTTAACCATTTTCACTGTAGTGTCCAAAACATCTTTCAAGCTGTCAGACATTCCCTTGGCAGCAAGAGCCTCTTGGTGGATGCTGCAGTGTACCCAAGTGACGTTGGGAGCAACTGCTTGCACATTACCACTCCAGCATGTCTCCCTGTCATGGCTTTTGAGCACCATCAGTACAGATACCAACATGAGCAGCAGCTACGCTTGGCTACATATGGACTGTTAGTGGAATTCCCTGGAGAGAGTAACGGTTAATGTGATTGGATGTTCATTATTTGACTGGGCTACCTAGTGTTGTTATTTGTGTTGTTCTTTTTTTAGAACACTAGATGGTTTAATTAGATTTTTTGGCAGTGAAACGAGGCTACTCAGGCGAGAAAAAAACCTCACCCAAATGTATAGCCCCATTGGAAAATATAAATGTTTGGAAATGTGAAGAATTATTATAATTATTTTGAATGTGAATCACATTTCTATTTGGTGTACCTCCGATGGTACGCACAATACCTGAACAAGATAACACAGCCACAGAGTCAGAACAGCTTTCCCATTTTGACATCAATAGGCGGATATCCCAGCCAATCACAACACTGGTGGATAAGTAATTATTTCACTATTACTGCATATATATTATGAACCTTTTCTGAAATTACAATGCAAAAAAATAAATCCTATGTGTAGCACCTTTAACATCTCGAAAACGCAACAACAATAGGAAGTAAGTAGCTAAGTGAATAACAAGAGTAATAAACATGAATAATTGAAAGAAAAGCACATTTTTGTCCAATAAAATAACATCAAATTGATCAGAAATACAGTGTAGACATTGTTAATGTTGTAAATGACTGACTATCGTAGCTGGAAACAGAATAATATATTTTAAGGAATATCTACATAGGCGTACAGAGGCCTATTATCAGCAACCATCATACCTTTGTTCCAATGACACATTGTGTTAGCTAATCCAAGATTACCATTTTAAAAGGCTAAATAATCATTAGAAAACCCTTTTGCAATCATGTTGCACAGCTGAAAACTGTTGTTCTGAATAAAGAAGCAATAAAACTGGCCTTCTTGAGACTAGTTGAGTATCTGGAGTATCAGCATTTGTGGGTTTGATTACAAACTCAAAATGGCCAGAAACAAATAACTTTCTACTGAAACTCTGCAGTCTATTCTTGTGCTGAGAAATGAAGGCTATTCCATGCGAGAAATTGCCAAGAAACTGAACATCTTGTACAACGCTGTGTACTACTCCCTTACAGAACAGCGCAAACTGGCTACAACCAGAATAGAAATAGGAGTGGGAAGCCCCGGTGCACAACTGAGCAAGAGGACATTAGAGTGTCTAGTTAGAGTGTCTACATTAGAGTTTCTAGTTTGAGAAACAGACGCCTCACAATTCCTCAACTAGCAGCTTCATTAAATAGTACCCGCAAAACACCTGTCTCAATGTCAACAGTGAAGCGGCGACTCCGGGATGCTGCCCTTCTAGGCAGAGTTGCAAAAAAAAAGACATATTTCAGACTGGCCAATAAAAATAAAATATTAAGATGGGCAAAAGAACACAGACACTGGACAGAGGAACTCTGCCTAGAAGGCCAGAATCCCGGGGTCGCCCCTTCACTGTTGATGTTGAGACTGGTGTTTTGCGGGTACTATTTAATGAAGCTCAACAGTTTCCCGAGTGTATCAAGACTGGTCCTCCACCCAAAGGACATCCAGCCAACTTGACACAACTGTGGGAAGCACTGGAGTCAACATGGGCAAGAATCCCTGTGGAATGCTTTTGACACCTCGTAGAGTCCATGCCCCAACGAATTGAGGCTGGGGGTGCAACTCAATATTAGGAAGGTGAGAGAGAGCCTCAAATTTCACATTAATTTGTACATATCCACTGTATACATGAAATGCGGTACCTCCTGAATGGTTGGTTGACAGTAGAACATCCCACAATGCAGGTGATGGCAGTATGAAGTTGGTGCAGAGCAACTGCAGAAACTTTCAGTCGACTGAAGTCAAAACTTCTTGACCTTAAATCTCCCAAGTGGCACAGCAGTCTAAGGCACTGCATCACAGTGTTACAGGTGTCAATACAGACCCTGGTTCAATCCTGGGCTGTATCAAAACTGTGATTGGGAGTCTCATAGGGAGGCGCACAATTGGTCCAACATCATCCGTGTTAGGGGAGGGTGGTCATTGTAAACACAAATGTATTCTTAACTGACTTGCCTAGTTAAATAAAGGTGGAACAATCACATGATTTTTGTTAAGTTCATGCAGTCAACATCTAGGCACAAGTCAAATAATTTTATCTACATAATGCAACACACTTTGGAAGGCTGTGGGTGACCAAACAAAGTGATACACTTGAACATGCCCATTGACAAACACAAGTACTGTAAGGGGTCGAAGGGTCAAGGGACTTGAGTGGTCCACTGAGTTGTAAAATCTCGACCAATCACAGCAGGCACTACATCACTCCAGGTGCTTCTTGCAGTGACTGCTATTGCCTAGCGCAGTATACTGTATTGTTTAAATTCTTGCATAGCGCAAGTGATGTGTGGTTATGGAAACTCATCAGACTGAAATGTAATTTTAAAAAAAAATCTATAAAATAAATGTTGACCATCAAAAGGTATGGATGGGGCTGGATCAAAAACACCCGGGGCTAATGCCCCGGAAGCCCAGACCTAACGACACCACTGCATAATGCCACGTGAATCCACTTTTTTGTAACAGCCTAAACATTACGAAACTTCTATTTCGATCACATAAGCCTCACATAATTCGACACGATAGACCTCCATACAAAAAAAGGTCTTATCTCACGCGAACAGATTTTGGGCGGATTAAATTGCCTCTTCCTCTCTCGAATAAACCGTTATGTCGCACACAGATTCATTTTCATTGAAATCAGCATGGGGTGAAAGAAATTGCACTACGCAGGCGCAGCATTCTGACGTATGGAGGCAAACAGCTATTCGTATGTGCACCATAACAGAGCAAAAAGAGAGCGGGACTGGAGGAAAAGACATATGAAAAGAGATTTATAGAAGGAAACGAAGAAGAAAAAACACAAAGGAGAACCAGTGAAAATTAACTCTTCAAGCATTTTCAATTATCAGTTTAGGAAACTTTTATTCGTTGTGAAAAAAGGGACATTCCCGAAAACGATTGCCGCGTTCATGTGCTAGTCAGAACTTGTTAACTGGTTGAATTTCTACATGTGCCACGTTCAACCAGGTTGCAACTCGAAAATGTCAGAGTTTCCCAGTACCGACTAACGCGTGAACGCAGCATAAGCGGCAAGAATAGCTGCATCACATTACTCCGTTGCATGGCTGTCCAAAATTACATGAAAATCAAAACAGCCAACTAAAAGACCGCTGCTTTCTCGCGCTCATATAGATGGAGAGACAGAGCGCTCGTGAGCGATGGATGCGTGGATAGAGATGAACATTGGGTAGCGTCGGTAAAGATCCAAGGAGACTGGAAAGTGGACAGTAAATAATTGCAAACGGGGAGCTGTCAAAATAATGGATTTTAGCGTGCTACGGAATCTCATCAGCAGATACGTAAGTAGCGGATCGATCAACGCCGCAATGTTACATTGTATTCCAGTAACATCTGCAGCTAACATTCTGTTACATATTCGTTACATATTAACTAACATCACAACATTGTTCACTTTTTGAAACACAGACGTGGGTTGTTTAGGCCGGAAAACATGTGATCAAAGGTTTGTCACAGCAAAACGGCAGTGGAAATGGACTCCCGCCAGGCTTCGGTACTTTGTTTTCGAGCTGAATTTCGGAAGTGCCAGAAAAGTCCAGATGTATTGGAAGAGTGTGAGGAATTGAGATCAACTTGGCTGGTCGTTTTCTTTCCCAGAGGCCAGAAACAACACACCTGATATAATTGTCTAATCAACTTGCTCTTTATGTAAACCAGGTGTGTTGGTGCAGGGCAAGAAAGAAACGCTTCAAGTAGTTTATCCGTTCAAGAGGCTTTATTGGCATGGAAACATATGTTAACATTGCCAACACAAATTAAACAATGTACAAAAGTGAAATAAACAAAAGTGAAATAACAGTAAACATTACTCACAGAAGTTCCAAAAGACTAAAGACATTACAAATGTCATATTATGTATTATGTATACACAGTGTTGTAATGATGAGCACATGGTTAAAGTACAAAAGGGAAAATAAATATATAAATATGGGTTGTATTTACAATGGTGTTTGTTCACTGGTTGCCCTTTTCTTGTGGCACAGGTCACAAATCCTGCTACTGTGATTGCACACTTAGGTATTTCACCCAATAGATACGAGTTGATCAAAATCAGGATTGTTTTAGAATTCTTTGTGGATCTGAGGGAAATATGTGTCTCCAATATGGTCATACATTTGGCAGGAGGTTAGGAAGTGCAGCTCAGTTTCCATCTCGTTTTGTTCTTGAGAGCCAGGTCTGCCTATGTCGGCCTTTGTCAATAGCAATGCTATGCTCACTGAGACTGTACAGACAGTAGTCAAAGCTTTCCTTAAGTTTATTTTCAATTTTTTTCAATTCAATTTTATTTGTCACATACACATGGTTAGCAGATGTTAATGCGAGTGTCGCGAAATGCTTGTGCCTCTAGTTCCAACCATGCAGTAATATCTAACAAGTAATCTAGCCTAACAATTTCACAACAACTACCTTATACACACAAGTGTAAAGGAATTAATAATAATATATACATAAAAATATATGAATGAGTGATGGCTAAACGGCATAGGCAAGATACAGTAGATGGTACAGAGTACAGTATATACATATGAGATGAGTAATGTAGGGTATGCAAACATTATATAAAGTGGCATTGTTTAAAGTGGCTAGTGATACATTTATTACATCAATTTTTCCATTATTAAAGTGGCTATTGTTGAGTCAGTATGTTGGCAGCAGCCACTCAATGTTAGTGATGGCTGTTTAACAGTCTGATGGCCTTGAGATAGAAGCTGTTTTTCAGTCTCTCGGTCCCCACTTTCATGCACCTGTACTGACCTCGCCTTCTGGATGATAGCGGGGTGAACAGGCAGTGGCTCGGGTGGTTGTTGTCCTCTATGATCTTTTTGGCCTTCCTGTGACATCGGGTGTTGTAGGTGTCCTGGAGGGCAGGTAGTTTGCCCCCGGTGATGTGTTGTGCAGACCTCACTACCCTCTGGAGAGCCTTACGGTTGTGGGCGGAGCAGTTGCCGTACCAGGCGGTGATACAGCCCGACAGGATGCTCTCGATTGTGCATCTGTAAAAGTTTGTGAGTGTTTTTGGGTCAAACTGTGAGTAAGTTTGGGTCAGTCACAGTGGTCAGGTATTTCTGCCGCTGTGTACTCTCAGTTTAGGGCCAAATAGCATTCTAGTTTACTCAGTTTTTTTTTTTTGTTAATTATTTCCAATGTGTCAAGTAATTCTCTTTTTGTTTTCTCATGATTTGATGATTTGGTTGGGTCTAATTGTGTTGTTGTCTTGGGGCTCAGTGGGATCTGTTTGTGTTTGTGAACAGAGCCCCAGGACCAGCTTGCTTAGGGGACTCTTCTCCAGGTTCATCTCTCTGTAGGTGATTGCTTTGTTATGGAAGGTTTGGGAATCGCTTCCTTTTTAGGTGGTTGTAGAATTTAACAGCTCTTTTTTGGATTTTGAAAATTAGCGGCCTAATTCTGCTCTGCGTGCATTATTTGGTGTTTTGCATTGTACACAGAGGATATTTCTGCAGAATTCTGCAAGCAGTATCAATTTGGTGTTTGTCCCGTTTTGTGAATTCTTGGTTGGTGAGCAGACATCACAACCACAAAGGACAATGGGTTCTAGAACTGATTCAATCATTTTTAGCCAGATCCTAATTGGTACTTCAAATGTTATGTTCCTTTTGATGGCATAGAAGGTCCAGGTCTGAGAATCTTTGCAGAAGATCTAGGTGCTGCTGTAGGCCCTCCTTGGTTGGGGTCAGATCTAGGTGCTGCTGTAGGCCCTCCTTGGTTGGGGACAGATCTAGGTGCTGCTGTAGGCCCTCCTTGGTTGGTGACAGATCTAGGTGCTGCTGTAGGCCCTCCTTGGTTGGTGACAGATCTAGGTGCTGCTGTAGGCCCTCCTTGGTTGGGGACAGATCTAGGTGCTGCTGTAGGTCCTCCTTGGTTGGGGACAGATCTAGGTGCTGCTGTAGGCCCTCCTTGGTTGGTGACAGATCTAGGTGCTGCCGTAGGCCCTCCTTGGTTGGTGACAGATCTAGGTGCTGCTGTAGGCCCTCCTTGGTTGGGGACAGATCTAGGTGCTGCCGTAGGCCCTCCTTGGTTGGTGACAGAAGCACCAGATCATCAGTAGACATTTGACTTCAGATTCTAGTCGGGTGAGGCCGGGTGCTGCAGACTGTTCTAGTGCCCTCACCAATTCGGTGATATATATATGTTGAAGACATATGGCCCTGTGGGAAGACATGTTTTTTTTGCAAATTTTAACCACACACTTGGTGTTTGTGTACATGGATTTTATAATGTCGTTTGTTTTTTCCCCAACGCCATTTTCCATCAGTTTGTATAGCAGACCCTCATGCCAAATTGAGTCAAAGCTTTTTTGAAATCAACAAAGCATGAGAAGACTTTGCCTTTGTTTTGGTTTGTTTGTTGGTCAATAAGGGTGTGCAGGGTGAATACCTGGTCTGTCGTATGATAATTTGGTGAAAAGCCAATTTGACATTTGCTCAGTACATTGTTTTCACTGATAAAATGTACAAGTCTGCTATTAATGGTAATGCAGAGGATTTTCCCAAGGTCGTTGTTGACGCATATCCCACGGTAGTTATTGAGGTCAAATTTGTCTCAACTTTTGTGGTTTGGGGTGATCAGTCCTTGGTTCCAAATATTGGGGAAGATGCCAGAGCTAAGGATGATGTTAGTTTTTTTTAGTATAGCCAATTGGAATTTGTTGTCTGTATATTTGATCATTTCATTGAGGATACCATCAACACATCAGTCCTTTTTGGGTTGGAGGGTTTTTATTTTGTCCTGTAGTTCATTCAAGGTAATTGGAGAATGCATTGGGTTCTGGTAATCTTTATCTCTCTCTTGCTCTCCTTCACATACACACACACACATGCACAATTTTGAAATGGAAAAAGAGGGTAAAAACATTTATAATGGCTTATTACTGACAGTTACCAAAGAGACCAACTAAAAGAGTGAGCATGATTAAAGGCTAACTGCTCCGCTTTTAAATGGCCTATGAGGCATCAATATGAGTCAGAAACAAACATTTTAGTGTCAAAATTGACTACAAAGTGTTTTGTCCAAAACTGAGTTTTGTGAGTTCGTCACAATTTACTGGAGGGTTTGGTACAACAGGGTTCTGCAGCCTTTTCTTGTCCAGGGACCCCCTTCCAGGAAAACCGGTGACACAGAAAACCCCATCATACGTTAGCAAAAATATTTTTTTCTTGTCTTGTGTTATCATTAGGTGAATGTTAATGGCAAGTAGAAGTAATCATCATTTTAAAATGAATAGATTTGGTTGATAGTTTTTCACTATTTGGAAGAGGAAGTGAAAACTCTACCATTAGCTAGAAAGGTAACTCCAAACACAATTTCACTATTAGCAGCTGTTTAGGTTAGGTTAGCCATGTTTTGGCAAAAATGAATGTCCAAGTCAAGAAAGCTTACCAGCGGCACTTGCCGCACTGGTAGCCTGTTCACGGGTGCTTTTCCAAAGCCTATGTCAGATACTTGAGTGAGTGTGATTGGCTCAATTGAAATAAAACATATTTTTCCACTTTTTAAAAATGATTATCTTTGCTCCAAGAGTATCTTTTTTCTCCCACTCATTTCGTTGTGGGGGTGAGCATGGGGGCGGATTGGGGGCTGATAAGCAACCTTGGTTGCTGGGTGGGATTGGAAGGGGTGGGAGGTGTGTGCAGAAACATGGTTTCTGGGTGGAGAGGTAGGATGTGGGTAGGTGGATGGGGTCTAAGGAGGGGGGGCTGTAATGGATTATCTTTGTATACATTTATTTGATTGTTTTTGTACCTGTAACTTCTCTCTTGAGAAAATAAATAAAAAGTTGGTCACCAAGAAATAAAACTCAGTTGTATCCCAACTGCTACTTGTCAGTATTCAAAAACCCATTCGCGAGCGTCTTATGTCCCACCGTGACCTGTTTTGTAGCATGATTCCTTATGAAACACTGCCAGACAGATAGTTGTCAAAAAACTTAACAGCAGTGAAGCACACACGTTGCCACTCGCCGGTGACTTGATAAGATGACTGCAGCCTGGCTGCTCAATGTGCTTGCTAGCTACTACTTGCTAGCTTCATTGACAAACACAGAGTTGGAAATTAGCTAGCTAACAAGTGATTTTGGGCACTGATAGACAGTGTGTAGCTTGTGGTTTATTTTTTTATAGTTTGACAGCTTGCAGATGATGACGTTTTAGACATGTTATTGTTCTCAGAAATCAGTCCTGAGCGTGCAGCCAGACTTTCCTGACTCAGTAGACTATATGCAGTGCACTGAATAGTTTTTCATCCACATTTTCTTACTTGAGATAATACTACACCAAACATCTTAGCTAGATTTAGAATTGCAACACTAAGACCTCAGCATAAACGTCTAAATCTATTACAGATTTCTTGATTTGTATTACATTAATTCAGATTATTTTACTATGTTGTTGCTAAGATGACTCGGGAGGGACAAACAACTGTACTTGCCAGGGTACAATATACAAACATAACACACCCAAGACAACTCTCGTTTAGCTTCAGTCATGGCCGCTAGCATTTCTTAATGAGCAATCCTTAAAACTAGGCCAAATCAGGAAGTGCCCTTTTGTGTGTGTGTGCGAGAGAGAGGCAGATATCAAGAAGGAAAGTCACAAAGAGAATTACATCAATTTGATGTATAATCAATGGGGTGAACAGGAGCAGAGCAGGAAATGGCTGTGCTGATGAGTGTTGATGACCATGAGTTACAGTATTACCGGTAAGAGCACTAATGTCACTGTCATTAACACAGCCTGCTATCTGCACAGAAAGGAAGCAGCTGGACGCTAATGAGAGAGGGTAACCGTGATACGAAGCAGGCCGCTGACTTTGTCTCAAATTATACCCTACACAGTACACTACCTTTTTTTAAATGACATTTTCTTACAGAGTTCAAAGATAAAATAGTAATCACATAGTGATTACTACTTCTGACCAGAGCCATGCAGTAGCATATGTGGTGAACTATAGGGCATAGGGTTTAGACTAGATATTAGAGGTTGACCGATTAATCGGTATGGTCGATTAATTATGGCCGATTTCAAGTTTTCATAACAATCGGAAATCGGTATTTTTGGGCGCCAATTTTGCCGATAAAAAAAAAAATGGATATATAAAGTGGGGCAAAAAAGTATTTAGTCAGCCACCAATTGTGCAAGTTCTCCCACTTAAAAAGATGAGAGGCCTGTAATTTTCATCATAGGTACACTTCAACTATGACAGACAAAATGAGAAAAAAAAATCCAGAAAATCACATTGTAGGATTTTAATAAATTTATTTGCAAATTATGGTGGAAAATAAGTATTTGGTCACCTACAAACAAGCAAGATTTCTGGCTCTCACGGACCTGTAACTTCTTCTTTAAGAGGCTCATCTGTCATCCACTCGTTACCTGTATGAATGGCACCTGTTTGAACTTGTTATCAGTATAAAATACACCTGTCCACAACCTCAAACAGTCACACTCCAAACTCCACTATGGCCAAGACCAAAGAGCTGTCAAAGGACACCAGAAACAAAATTGTAGACCTGCACCAGGCTGGGAAGACTGAATCTGCAATAGGTAAGCAGCTTGGTTTGAAGAAATCAACTGTGGGAGCAATTATTAGGAAATGGAAGACATACAAGACCACTGATAATCTCCCTCGATCTGGGGCTCCACGCAAGATCTCACCCCATGGGCTCAAAATTATCACAAGAACGGTGAGCAAAAATCCCAGAACCACACGGGGGGACCTAGTGAATGACCTGTAGAGAGCTGGGACCAAAGTAACAAAGCCTACCATCAGTAACACACTACGCCGCCAGGGACTCAAATCCTGCAGTGCCAGACGTGTCCCCCTGCTTAAGCCAGTACATGTCCAGGCCCTTCTGAAGTTTGCTAGAGAGCATTTGGATGATCCAGAAGAAGATTGGGAAAATGTCAGATGAAACCAAAATATAACTAGAGGCAGAGAATTCCAGTGGAAAGAGGGGAACCGGCCAGGCAGAGACAGCAAGGGCGGTTCGTTGCTCCAGAGCCTTTCCGTTCACCCTCCCACTCCTGGGCCAGACTACACTCAATCATTTGACCCACTGAAGGGATGAGTCTTCAGTAAAGACTTAAAGGTTGAGACCGAGTCTGCGTCTCTCACATGGGTAGGCAGACCATTCCATAAAAATGGGGCTCTATAGGAGAATGCCCTGCCTCCAGCTGTTTGCTTAGAATTTCTAGGGACAATTAGGAGGCCTGCATCTTGTGACCGTAGCGTACGTGTAGGTATGTACGGTAGGACCAAATCAGAAAGATAGGTAGGAGCAAGCCCATGTAATGCTTTGTAGGTTAGCAGTAAAACCTTGAAATCAGCCCTTGCCTTAACAGGAAGCCAGCGTAGGGAGGCTAGCACTGGAGTAATATGATAAAATTCTTTGGTTCTAGTCAGGATTCTAGCAGCCGTAATTAGCACTAACTGAAGTTTATTTAGTGCTTTATCCGGGTAGCCGGAATGTAAAGCATTGCAGTAGTCTAACCTAGAAGTAACAAAAGCATGGATTAATTTTTCTGCATCATTTTTGGACAGGAAGTTTCTGATTTTTGCAATGTTACGTAGATGGAAAAAGCTGTCCTTGAAACAGTCTTGATATGTTCGTCAAAAGAGAGATTAGGGTCCAGAGTAACGCCGAGGTCCTTCACAGTTTTATTTGAGACAACTGTACAACCATCAAGATTAATTGTCAGATTCAACAGAAGATCTCTTTGTTTCTTGGGAACTAAAACAAGCATCTATGTTTTGTCCGAGTTTAAAAGTAGAACGTTTGCAGCCATCCACTTCCTTATGTCTGAAACACAGGCTTCTAGCGAGGGCAATTTTGGGGCTTCACCATGTTTCATTGAAATGTACAGCTGTGTGTCATCTGCATAGCAGTGAAAGTTAACATTATGTTTTCGAATAACATCCCCAAGAGGTAAAATATATAGTGAAAACAATAGTGGTCCTAAAACGGAACCTTGAGGAACACCGAAATTTACAGTTGATTTGTCAGAGGACAAACCATTCACAGAGACAAACTGATATCTTTCCGACAGATAAGATCTAAACCAGGCCAGAACTTGTCCGTGTAGACCAACTTGGGTTTCCAATCTCTCCAAAAGAATGTGGTGATCGATGGTATCAAAAGCAGCACTAAGGTCTAGGAGCACGAGGACAGATGCAGAGCCTCGGTCTGATGCCATTAAAAGGTCATTTACCACCTTCACAAGTGCCGTCTCAGTGCTATGATGGGGTCTAAAACCAGACTGAAGCATTTCGTATACATTGTTTGTCTTCAGGAAGGCAGTGAGTTGTTGCGCAACAGCCTTTTCTAAAATTTTTGAGAGGAATGGAAGATTCGATATAGGCCGATAGTTTTTTATATTTTCTGGGTAAAGGTTTGGCTTTTTCAAGAGAGGCTTTATTACTGCCACTTTTAGTGAGTTTGGTACACATCCGGTGGATAGAGAGCCGTTTATTATGTTCAACATAGGAGGGCCAAGCGCAGGAAGCAGCTCTTTCAGTAGTTTAGTTGGAATAGGGTCCAGTATGCAGCTTGAAGGTTTAGAGGCCAGATATAGCGGGGTGCGCGCTAATAGTGTTACAAACGTCACTCGCTCTGAGACTTGGAGTAGTTATTCCCCTTGCTCTGCAAGGGCCGCGGCTTTTGTGGAGCGATTGGTAACGCTGCTTCGAGTGTGGCTGTTGTCGATGTGTTCCTGGTTCGGGCCCAGGTAGGGGCGAGGAGAGGGACGGAAGCTATACTGTTACACTGGCAATACTAAAGTGCCTATAAGAACATCCAATAGTCAAAGGTATATGAAATACAAATGGTATAGAGATAAATAGTCCTATAAATACTATATTAACTACAACCTAAAACCTCTTACCTTGGAATATTGAAGTCTCATGTTAAAAGGAACCACCAACTTTCATATGTTCTCATGTTCTGAGCAAGGAACTCAAACGTTAGTTTTTTTACATGGCACACATTTTTACATTGCACATATTACTTTCTTCTCCAACACTTTTTGATTTTGCATTATTTAAACCAAATTGAACATGTTTCATTATTTATTTGAGGCTAAATTGATTTTTATTTATGTTTTATATTAAAATAAGTGTTAATTCAGTATTGTTGTAATTGTCATTATTACAAATAAATAAATAAAAATCGTCCGATTAATCGGCATCGGCTTTTTTGGTCCTCCAATAATCGGTGTCGGCGTATAAAAATCATAATCGGTCAACCTCTACTAGATATGGTCCTAATGAGAGACGGGAACAGTGATAGGAGGCTGACCTCACTCTCAGGCTCTCTGAACATACAGTGCAACCTCCATTAAAACCTGCCTACACTGGGTGTCTATCTTTGTTTTGTAGACTGTGTGTGTGGACGGCAGCTTGACTGATTCCCTGCTGGGTGTGATGTCAGGGGAAATCAGATTCACTAGTGAGAGGAGGCCACAGAGCTCACCTCTCATCCCTCACTTCATCCCTCACCCTGCCCCCTCTCCCTCTCTTCAGTCTTAAATCACTATGGCAACATGAAGTTGAAGTGGTCATCCATCCATCCATTCTTCTCTTAGCTTGTTCTCCTTGGCTACAGGTATACACTCTAGGCAGGTGTTAATAACTTCTTATGGCTGCAGGGGCAGTATTGAGTAGCTTGGATGAAAGGTGCCCAGAGTAAACTGCCTGCTCCTCAGTCTCAGTTGCTAATATATGCATATTATTATTCATATTGGATAGAAAACACTCTGAAGTTTCTAAAACGGTTTGAATGATGTCTGTGAGTATACAGAACTCATATGGCAGGCAAAAACCTGAGAAGAAATCCAAACAGGAAGTGGGAAATCTGAGGTTGGTCGATTTTCAACTCAGCACCTATTGAATACACAGTGGGATATTGGTTATGTTGCACTTCCTAAGGCTTCTACTAGATGTCAACTGTCTTTAGAAACTTGTTTGAGGATTCTACTGTGAAGTAGGACGGAATGAGAGTGGATTGAGTCAGAGGTCTGCCAGCAGTCATGCGCTGGTCACGCGCATTTCACATGAGAGGTATCTCCCGTTCCTTTGCTTTTCTGAAGACAAAGGAATTCTCTGGTTGGAATATTATTGAAGTTTTATGTTAAAAACATCCTAAAGATTGATTGCATACATCGTTTGACATGTTTCTACGGACAGTAACGGAACTTTTTGACATTTCTTCTGCAACTAGGGAATGCACTTCATGACTATGGATTTGTTTACCAAACGTGCTAAAAAAAGTAGCTCTTTGGACATAAATGATGGACATTATCGAACTAAATCAAACATTTCATGTGGAACTGGGATTCCTGGGAGTGCATTCTGATGAAGATCTATAATGAATATTTATAATGCTATTTATGACTAATGTTGACTACCCAAAATGGCGGATATCTTTTTGGCTGCTTTGTTGTCTGAACGCTGTACTCAGATTATTGCATGGTTTGCTTTTTCCGTTAAATTTTTTTTAAATCTGACACAGCGGTTGCATTAAGGAGAAGTTTATCTCTAATTCCATGTATAACAGTTGTATTTTCATCAACATTTATACTGAGTATTTCTGTAAATAGATGTGGCTCTCTGCACAATCACTGGATATTTTTGTAACTAGTGAACATAACGCGCCAATGTATACTGAGATTGTTTTATATAAATATGCACTTTATCGAACAAAACATATATGTATTGTGTAACATGAAGTCCTATGAGTGTCATCTGATGAAAATCATCAAAGGTTAGTGATTAATTGTATCTCTATTTGTGCTTTTTGTGACTCCTCTCTTTGCCTGGAAAAATGGCAGAATTTTTCTGTGACTTGGCGGTGACCTAACATAATCGTTTGTGGTACTTTTGCTGTAAATCCTATTTGAAATCGGACACTTTGGTAGGATTAACAACAAAATTACCTTTAAAATGCTATAAGATACATGAATGTTTGAGGAATTTTAATTATGAGATTTCTGTTGTTTGAATTTGGCGCTCTGGACTTTCACTGGCTGTTGTCATATCCGTTAACGGGATTGCAGCCCTAAGAAGATTTAAAGGTCAACTAGAGACTGTACGGCTAGTTGTTTACTATGTCTTGTTAACTTATTGATGTTTTACATTATTGTCATGTAGCAGATGCTCTTACCCAGAGCAACTTACAGGAGCAATTAGGGTTAAGTGCCTTGCTCAAGGCCGCATCATCAGATGTTTTTCACTAGGTTGGCTCGGGGATTCAAAACCAGTGAATTTCGGTTACTGGCCCAATGCTCTTAACGGCTTGGCTCCCTGCCACTGTAGTTTTGGGCATATAGGAGCATATCAAATTGGGTGTCAAATGAAAGCTAAGAGTCTATATTGTTGGGAAATTAAAGCATAAATACATTATTCAACCATTTTTCATCTTAAAAATGAGGCATAAGTAAAGGCTTTGATTTCTGAATAAACAAATGGAAAAGGGGTCTTAGGAAACATCTACAAGGAAAAAGTCTTAAACCCAGAAATAGGGTTGCACATTTTGAGGAATATTCAGAGGTGGAAATATGGGAATTAACGGGAATATATGGGAAATATATGCAAATTAATATTAATACCATTTAAATGTAGATGTTTTTTGCATTGGATATATTTACTATATCATATGGAGACAGAAACATAAACCTTTTAACTTATCATAAGTAGACATAATTGCAAAGGATGAAATCCTTGCAATAGAAAGAAAAAATACAATTTAGTTATGAATTGAACTTTAATTAAATGAGTTGACTCTTCACATGGGATGATTTCACTGAACAACAAAAGAAAGGGAATATTGAATGATCCCCAATGATCCATTGCGTCTCCCAAAAATGTTTTCAACATCATCTGTAAATTAAACTAAAGCTTTGGTTGTCTTCCTCTCAGGCTTCCATGTCTTCTCTCTGGACCTCCTCAATGTCCACCTCTTGAACATCAGACCGAGGCCTCTTCTTCACTGTCACTTTCCAACCTTGTTGAGGATGGCTGTCGTTGTCAGGCTCAAAAAGCCTCAAATTTGCCCGGATGGCCATCAATTTTTCAACCCTTGCATTGGTCAGCCTGTTGCATGCTTTGGTGTGTGTGTTCCCAAACAAGGACCAGTTGCGCTCTGAGGCGGCTGATGATGGTGGGATTTGGAGGATGACGGAGGCAACAGGGGAAAGAGCCTCAGATCCACAAAGTCCCTTCCACCAGGTGGCTGATGAGTTGTGGTGGCACGACTGCCATATTCCATCTCCTTCCCAAAGCCCTTGCTTGGATGTGTACTTCTCCAGACTGCCAATAACCTTGCCCCCATCCAGGCCAAGGTGGCGAGACACGGTAGTGAGTGATGAAACCATAGGCCTTGTTGATCTCTGCACCAGAGAGGATGCTCTTGCCAGGATACTTGGGGTCCAACATGTACGCTGTGGCGTGTATGGGCTTCAGGCAGAAGTCTTCATGCTCTTTGACGTATTTCAGAACTGCAGTTTCCTCTGCTTGGAGCAACAGTGAAGTGGGCAGAGCAGTACGGATTTCTTCTCTTACATCTGCAAGCAGAGTCTGAACATCAGACAAGATGGCATTGTCTCCCTCAATCCGTGCAATGGCTACTGCTATAGGTTTCAGGAGTTTCAAGCTGTTTACCACTCTCTCCCAAAATATATCATCCAGGAGGATCCTCTTGATGGGGCTGTCCATATTGGCAGACTGATATGGCCATTTCTTGGAGAGAATCTTTCCCCTCCAGGAGACTGTCAAACATGATGACAACACCACCCCAACGGGTGTTGCTGGGCAGAGTGTATCCACTGTTTTCAGTGCCATGATGTCCTTGAGGAGCAGCTTCAATGCATGAGCAGCACAGCCAATGGGTGTGATGTGAGGGTAGGACTCCTCCACTTTAGACCAAGCAGCCTTCATGTTCGCAGCATTGTCTTTCACCAGTGCAAATGCCTTCTGTAAGTTTATGAAACATTGCATTGTGCCTTATAATTCTGTTACCATAACTCCACTTATGTGTAAGATATTTTCTAACATCTCTCCCTCATGAGGGAGGACAATACAAGTTAATAGAAGTAACAATTAATGGTCGACCTACCAATTAGTTAGTTATAGTGATTTTACTGATGTCAATTTTGTTTACGAATTATTAAGTGATTAAAACTTAGAATTCCGTTACAAAATTGGTAACCAAAAAATCTGTAACGGAATTACTGAAGCTGAATTGGCTACAATGGGAAATCATAAAAATCACTCACCGCAGTCACCTGCTAGTGTCCTCCCTTCCACTGGCATACTGTTATGTTCAGCTCATAACTGTTTTCTTTGTCTTTCTGTTGTCTGGTGGTCAAACCAAGACAGTTGACGGTGAATCCCAATCACCCCTCCTCGCCCCTACGTGTTGCTGACAAAACGCAGAGGGTGACTTCAGAGTGGCAAGGGTATCAATTGTGCATATGGCAGAGGTGTGCGTGAACGTGCAAATGGAGGGGCGAGGGGAAGGGAGTGATTTGGGATTCACTCTGTCTGGACAACCCCTCCCTCTCTCTCCCTCTTTCCATCTCTCTTTCTTGGCCTTTCTCTCTCTCTCTACAGTCGTGGCCAAGTTTTGAGAATGACACATATTAATTTCCACAAAGTTTGCTGCTTCAGTGTATACATATTTTTGTCAGATGTTACTATGGAATACGGAAGTATATTTACAAGCATTTCAGTGTGTGTCAAAGGCTTTTATTGACAATTACATGAAGTTGATGCAGAGTCGATATTTGCAGTGTTGACCCTTCTTTTTCAAGACCTCTGCAATCCGCCCAGGCATGCTGTCAATTAACTTCTGGGCCACACCCTGTCAGTGCTGTTTATGAATTCAAGCCTATCAACTCCCGAGATTAGGCTGGTGTAACCAATGTGAAATGGCTAGCTAGTTAGTGGGGTGCGCCCTAATAGCTTTTCAAACTTCACTCACTCTGAGACTTGGAGTAGTTGTTCCCCTTGCTCTGCATGGGTAATGCTGCTTCGAGGGTGGCTGTTGTCGATGTGTTCCTGGTTCGAGCCCAGGTAGGACCGAGGAGAGGGACGGAAGCAATACTGTTACACTGGCAATACTAAAGTGCCTATAAGAACATCCAATAGTCAAAGGTATATGAAATACAAATGGTATAGAGAGAAATAGTCCTATAATTCCTATAATAACTACAACCTAAAACTTCTTACCTGGGAATATTGAAGACTCATGTTAAAAGGAACCACCAGCTTTCATATGTTCTCATGTTCTGAGCAAGGAACTTAAACGTTAGCTTTCTTACACTTTTACTTTATTTTCCAACACTTTATTTTTGCATTATTTAAACCAAATTAAACCAAATTATTTATTTGAGGCTAAATTGATTTTATTGATGTTAAGTTAAAATAAGTGTTCATTCAGTATTGTTGTAAAATGTATTACAAATACATTTTACAAATCGCCCGATTATTCGGTATTGGCTTTTTTTTGTCCTCCAATAATCGGTATCGGTATCGGCGTTGAAAAATCATAATCGGTCGACCTCTAATTGAAATGAGTTGCAAAATGACTAGGAAATATAGTCAAGACTTTGACAAGGTTATAAATAATGTAAAATAATCCTCCATTTGCAGCAATTACAGCCTTGCAGACCATTCTAGTTGTCAATTTGTTGAGGTAATCTGAAGAGATTTCACCCCATACTTCCCGAAGCACCTCCCACAAGTTGCATTGGCTTGGTGGGCACTTCTTACGTACCATACGGTCAAGCTGCTCCCACAACAGCTCAATGGTTGCGATCCGGTGACTGTGCTGGTTACTCCATTACAGACAGAATACCAGCTGACTGCTTCTTCCCTAAATAGTTCTTACGTAGTTTGGAGCTGTGCTTTGTGTCATCGTCCTGTTGTAGGAGGAAATTGCCTCCAATTAAGCGCCGTCCACAGGGCATGGCGTTGCAAAATGGAGTGATAGCCTTCCTTCTTCAAGATCCCTTTTATCCTGTACAAATCTCAAAATGTACCACCACCAAAGCACAACAATGTCTACACTGTATTTCTGATCAATGATGTCATTTTAAAATGGACCCAAAAAACTGGACATTTCTAAGTGACCCCAAACTTTTGAATGGTAGTCTAGAATAGGTTCCGACTTGGTCCAGTCCAGTCCATCTGTGGACGTTAACATCTAGTCCAGGGTGGACTGACTAAATTCCAACTACTTTCAAGTATGTTTTCACGGAAAACAAGGACATTTCTAAGTGAATCCAAACTGTTAAACGGTAGTGTACGTTTCACAAGTTTGGATAGTACAGTCAATACAATACTGTGGTACAGTAAAGTATTGTACTGTACTATACTGTACTGAACTCGCTTGTACTCTACTGTATTACACTGTACTGAACTCTGTCCTGCTCTTCTGTGCTGGTCTGTATTGTACTGCACTCTACTGTGCTCTGCCCTGTGATGTCCAAACGTGTAAAACATGAGACATTCATATCCATAATTATGCATTTATGTGTAGTACAGATCAGGGAACCATTATGTAATTTTGTTACCGGGTGTAAATCCACTTCAATTACTTTAGTTCAGTAACCAGTGGAGGAGAGGAGTGCAGAAGCTATGTAGAGGCTTGGTTGGGTTTAGTGTGCCATTTATTCACTTTACAGCCCCAGGTGCCAGGCTGTGGTCAGGCGTTAGCGGCAGCTAGTGATGAAAGGGAAATGTCAGCTCTGTGTTAGCGCCAATGCTAACCTGGCAGAGGGCTAAAGGCAATCTATTCCTGTCTCTGCTCCCTCTCCCTGGGGCTGAGCCCCTGTGAAGAGAGGGGGTGGTGTAAAACCTAGCTGCCAGTCTTTAGGGGCAGAGTGTATGTGAGGGGGCAGTGTGGGATTAAGTGTTTTATTCATCTAGACTTTACAAAGGACTTGATGTTTGCCTCTTTGCAGTTCTGTCCATCTAAGTCATGCCTGGTGTTTATAGCAGGTCTACATTGATATTGATGTTATGTGCTGTTTCATTTCTGTCTGTTTTCCACCAGTGAGTCTTGTCTCTCATTCCTTCACCTCCTGTAATAGAAATGGACCTCTTTTGATGTAGAAAGAATATCAGGTCCTGTACTACCTTATACTACACTCGCTCTTTGTAAGGCTCGACTCTTTCTCTCTCCTCTGTTCCTCTCTGGTGGACCCAGTGCTGTGTTGCCATGACGATTAATGATATATCAGTGAAGGCAGCATGAGTGTGACTGCAGAGAGATCGGACTGCGTGGTGGTGTAGCTGCTCAGTCAGACAGACGTGTCTGAGCGGTGCTGCTCGTCTCTCCCAGTTTTCTATAGAAGACTTTGACCAACTTTGAGCGTTACATTTGTCTTTGAGCATTTCAATTTTTGAGCATTCCATTTGCTGTTCTCTGTTTGTTTGTTTCATTCAGTGTCTGATATTCTACATCCTGATTGCATATTTGTGTGCGTATAAACATATATGTGTGTGCCTGCGTGGTTGTCCATTTTGTGTTTGCCGTGTGTTTGTGTGCGCAATAACACTGGTCTGAAATAAAAGTCCTTAGTTAAGGTGAGGCTCAGAACAGAGTGGTGGATATTTAATCTGGATGTTAATGGGGGATACCTGCTCAACAATTTCTGTGGTGCTGCAGGGTAGCACTGGGATAGCGGAGGACGACTGATACATTAAAGGGAATGCTTCAGAGGAGCTCGGCGATACCATTTCTATGTCTCTCTGTCCAGTATGAAGGAAGTTAGAGGTAGTTTCGTGAGCCAATGTTTCTAGCAGACACCCATAGACTTCCAGTCATTGTGCTAATGCTAGTTATCGATTGCGCTAGCGTTAGTTAGCTGCTTCCTTCAAACTGCATTCAGAGACACGAGGATGGTTTCCACAAGTTCATCTGACTCTGGGGAAGAAGATTAAGGGCCTTTTTTTACACACTATAACATCTTTAGTGTCTGGAAGCCCTGCTGGGGTAATGTAGCATGACATAGAGGAGGTTCCTGTTGACGCTGATCTAAGGTCAGTTTAGTGTTTTAATGATTAAGGTTAGGAGGATTTGAGGAAGGGGAAGCTGATCCTACAGTAGATCTGATACTAGGAGGGGAGCTGTGGGTCGGGGTCTTATTTGATCTCTTATGGATGATCCCATCCGTGTCACGTCAGATTATGACGACATGACTTGTGGTGGGATATAGCGATGATGTAACACCATCTTTATATAGAGACGGACCTCTTTAGTTTGATTAATAATACACGTCAAAACAATATGGCCGACCGGCCAACACACTCTCTCTGTCCGTAGGTCTCTTCTCATCAGCATAGAAAGTTGTCGAATGTGGCTGTTTGACACGGATCAGAACGGATTACTGATCAGACTGTAAAGCTATTATTCTCTCCCTCTCTTCCTCTCCCACAGTCACATTTGCAGAATGTGACAGGAAGGAGATGGAGAGGAGAGGAAGGGATAGGAATGGAGGAGAGGAAATGGAGGATAATATTATTTTATGGACGCTGGATCTGAAGTTAAATACGGCACACACTGCACTGCACTAGTCCTTCATACACAGAGGTGGTGTTACAGCCAACCTCTATATTATTCAACTCACACACACACACCCACTGGGGAGTTATAGCCAGCATGTGGTTTTTAAGTCATTTTCTAATATCCCACCACATGTTGCCTTTTCTCGGGATGCACACACACACACACACACACACACACACACACACACACACACACACACACACACTCTGTCTCCTGAAGTCCCCACAAGAATAGTAAACAAACAAATATTTGATCAACTGGCGTCATTTTGTTGGTCCCCACAAGGTCAAATGCTATTTCTAGGGGGTTTAGGGTCAAGGTTAGAGTTAGGGTTAGGAGCTAAGGTTAGGTTTAGGGGTTAAGGACTGAATTGTTTGTCCCCACAAGGTTAGTTGTACAAGTGTGTGTGTGTCTGGCTCATGTGACAGCCTGTTGTGGGTCACAGATCATCCAGTCATCATTAGGCAGCTATTACTGTAACTGTTTTTACTGCCCCCCTACCCCCTCTTTTTCACTGGCTCCTTCTCTCTTTCCATTACTTATCACACATATCACATATCCCCTTCTCTTTCCCAATCACCCTAATTCGTCTATATACTACACAGAGATCTCTACTCCTCTGTTATTCTCTCCTTTTACTCCTCTCCTCAACTCTAACCTGTCTTGCATTTGTTTCCTCCGTCTTCTTGCTCTCGCTCTATCTCTCTTTTTCTCTCTCTTTTGCGCTCTCTCTCTTTCGCTCTTTTGCGCTCTCTCTCTCTCTTTCGCTATTTTGCGCTCTCTCTCTTTTGCGCTCTCTCTCTTTTGCGCTCTCTCTTTTGCACTCTCTCTCTCTTTTGCGCTCTCTCTCTCTTTTGCCTCTCTCTCTTTTGCGCTCTCTCTTGCGCTCTCTCTGGTGTGCGCTCTCTCTCTCTTTTGCGCTCTCTCTCTCTTGCGCTCCCTCTCTCTTGCGCTCTCTCTTGCGATCTCTCTCTTTTGTGCTCTCTCTCTTGCGCTCTCTCCCTCTTGCGCTCTCTCTCTTTTGCGCTCTCTCTCTTTTGCGCTCTCTCTCTTTTGCGCTCTCTCTCTTTTGCGCTCTCTCTCTTGGCTCTCTCTTTTGCGCTCTCTCTCTTTTGCGCTCTCTCTCTTTTGCGCTCTCTCTCTTTTGCGCTCTCTCTCTCTTTTGCGCTCTCTCTCTCTTTTGCGCTCTCTCTCTCTTTTGCGCTCTCTCTCTCTTTTGCGCTCTCTCTCTCTTTTGCGCCCTCTCTCTCTTTTGCGCTCTCTCTCTTTTGCGCTCTCTCTCTCTTTTGCGCTCTCTCTCTCTTTTGCGCTCTCTCTCTTGCGCTCTCTCTCTTTTGTGCTCTCTCTCTCTTTTGCCTCTCTCTCTTGTGCACTCACTCTCTTGCTCTCTTGCCTCTCCTTCTCTGGGTCATGCCTCTCTTCTTGGGTTTTGGAGCGGCCGTCTGCTGACACTCTCTGTTGGCTAAGTGTCTATTTATAACCAGCTGCCAAATGCCTGGTCTGGGCAGTGGTCTGGGCAGTGGTCTGGGCAGTGGTCTGGGCAGTGGGCTGGGCAGTGGGCTGGGCAGTGGGCTGGGCTGGTCTGCGGAATCATGTAATGGACTCTACCACTGGGAGACACACAGCTCAGAGGCAGCGATGGTATCAAAAGTTTAAAACATATCAACCTATTATGGTCTCATTCGTATATCAGACCATAGAATTAGAATTTTATTGTTGAATGTAATCTATGGCAGAGAAATGTGAGTTCTCACTGTGCTTTCTTTTGGTCGATCAGATCAGCTGGTTTATATTAGTCATTACAGTCAAGATGTTGTGAGAATCAGAGCATGGATGATGTAATTGGTTTCAGATAACTAAAGTCACCGAGGTGCTTGTTCTAGTATTTGTTATTGGATAGTTGAAGTGTTATTGGGCTCCCGAGTGGTGTAGCGAGTGTTTCAGAGCCACCCAGTGTGCAGGGCTCTGCCTAACCAGGGAGGAAGCTCCCTGTGTGGGAGAGATCAGAGTATGGGCTGCTGCACAATGGGCACTACACCAAGACACAATCTGTCTCTCTCAATTCAATTTAAGGGCTTTATTGGCATGGAAAACACATGTTTACATTGCCAAACCAAGTGAAATATATAATAAACTAAAGTGAAATAAACTTAAATTTAACAGTAAACATTACACTCAAATCAAATTTTATTTGTCACATACACATGGTTAGCAGATGTTAATGCGAGTGTAGCGAAATGCTTGTGCTTCTAGTTCCGACAATGCAGTAATAACCAACAAGTAATCTAGCTAACAATTCCAAAACTACTACCTTATAGACACAAGTGTAAGGGGATAAAGAAAATGTACATGAAGATATATGAATGAGTGATGGTACAGAGCAGCAGAGGCAAGATACAGTAGATACAGTAGATGGTACAGTATATACATATGAGATGAGTATGTAAACAAAGTGGCATAGTTAAAGTGGCTAGTGATACATGTATTACATAAAGATGCAGTAGATGATATAGAGTACAGTATATACGTATACATATGAGATGAATAATGTAGGGTATGTAAACATTATATTAGGTAGCATTGTTTAAAGTGGCTAGTGATATATTTTACATAATTTCCCATCAATTCCCATTATTAAAGTGGCTGGAGTTGAGTCAGTGTGTTGGCAGCAGCCACTCAATGTTAGTGGTGGCTGTTTAACAGTCTGATGGCCTTGAGATAGAATCTGTTTTTCAGTGTCTCGGTCCTAGCTTTGATGCATCTGTACTGACCTCGCCTTCTGGATGATAGCGGGGTGAACAGGCAGTGGCTCGGGTGGTTGTTGTCCTTGATGATCTTTATGGCCTTCCTGTGACATCGGGTGTTGTAGGTGTCCTGGAGGGCAGGTAGTTTGCCCCCGGTGATGCGTTGTGCAGACCTCACTACCCTCTGGAGAGCCTTACGGTTGTGGGCGGAGCAGTTGCCGTACCAGGCGGTGATACAGCCCGACAGGATGCTCTCGATTGTGCATCTGTAGAAGTTTGTGTGCTTTTGGTGACAAGCCGAATTTCTTTAGCCTCCTGAGGTTGAAGAGGCGCTGCTGCGCCTTCTTCACGATGCTGTCTGTGTGGGTGGACCAATTCAGTTTCTCTGTGATGTGTACGCCGAGGAACTTAAAACTTACTACCCTCTCCACTACTGTTCCATCGATGTGGATAGGGGGGTGTTCCCTCTGCTGTTACCTGAAGTCCACAATCATCTCCTTAGTTTTGTTGACGTTGAGTGTGAGGTTATTTTCCTGACACCACACTCCGAGGGCCCTCACCTCCTCCCTGTAGGCCATCTCGTCGTTGTTGGTAATCAAGCCTACCACTGTTGTGTCGTCCGCAAACTTGATGATTGAGTTGGAGGCGTGCATGGCCACGCAGTCGTGGGTGAACAGGGAGTACATGAGAGGGCTCAGAACGCACCCTTGTGGGGCCCCAGTGTTGAGGATCAGCGGGGTGGAGATGTTGTTGCCTACCCTCACCACCTGGGAGTGGCCCGTCAGGAATTCCAGTACCCAGTTGCACAGGGCGGGGTCTCGAGCTTGATGACGAGCTTGGAGGGCACTATGGTGTTAAATGCCGAGCTGTAGTCGATGAACAGCATTATCACATAGGTATTCCTCTTGTCCAGATGTGTTAGGGCAGTGTGCAGTGTGGTTGAGATTTCATCGTCTGTGGACCTATTTGGGCGGTAAGCAAATTGGAGTGGGTCTAGGGTGTCAGGTAGGGTGGAGGTGATATGGTCCTTGACTAGTCTCTCAAAGCACTTCATGATGACGGAAGTGAGTGCTACGGGGCGGTAGTTGTTTAGCTCAGTTACCTTAGCTTTCTTGGGAACAGGAACAATGGTGGCCCTCTTGAAGCATGTGGGAACAACAGACTGGGATAGGGATTGATTGAATATGTCCGTAAACACACCAGCCAGCTGGTCTGCACATGCTTTGAGGGCGCGGCTGGGGATTCCGTCTGGACCTGCAGCCTTGCGAGGGTTAACACGTTTAAATGTTTTCCTCACGTCGGCTGCAGTGAAGGAGAGTCCGCATGTTTTGGTTGCGGGCCGTGTCAGTGGCACTGTATTGTCCTCAAAGCGGGCAAAAAAGTTACTTAGTCTGCCTGGGAGCAAGACATCCTGGTCTGTGACGGGGCTGGTTTTCTTTTTGTAATCCGTGATTGACTGTAGACCCTGCCACATACCTCTTGTGTCTGAGCCGTTGAATTGAGATTCTACTTTGTCTCTATACTGACGCTTAGCTTGTGTGATTGCCTTGCGGAGGGAATAGCTACATTGTTTGTATTCGGTCATGTTTCCGGTCACCTTGCCCTGATTAAAAGCAGGGGTTCGCGCTTTCAGTTTCACGCGAATGCTGCCATCAATCCACGGTTTCTGGTTTGGGAATGTTTTAATCGTTGCTATGGGAACGACATCTTCAACGCACGTTCTAATGAACTCGCTCACCGAATCAGCGTATTTGTCAATGTTGTTGTTTGATGCAATACAAAACATATCCCAGTCCACGTGATGGAAGCAGTCTTGGAGTGTGGAATCAGATTGGTCGGACCAGCGTTGAACAGAGCTTCTTGTTTTAGTTTCTGTCTGTAGGCAGGGATCAACAAAATGGAGTCGTGGTCAGCTTTTCCGAAAGGAGAGCGGGGCAGGGCCTTATATGCGTCGCGGAAGTTAAAATAGCAATGATCCAAGGTTTTTCCAGCCCTGGTTGCGCAATCGATATGCTGATACAATTTAGGGAGTCTTGTTTTCAGATTAGCCTTGTTAAAATCCCCAGCTACAATGAATGCAGGCTCAGGATATATGGATTCCAGTTTGCAAAGAGTCAATTAAGTTCGTTCAGAGCCATCGATGTATCTGCTTGGGGGGGAATATATACGGCTGTGATTATAATCGAAGATAATTCCCTTGGTAGATAATGCGGTCGACATTTGATTGTGAGGAATTCTAAATCAGGTGAACAGAAGGACTTGAGTTCCTGTATGTTGTTGTGACCACACCACGTCTCGTTAACCATGAAGCATACGCCCCCGGCCCTCTTCTTACCAGAAAGATGTTTGTTTCTGTCGGCGCGATGCGTGGAGAAACCAGCTGGCTGCACCGACTCCGATAGCGTCTCTCCAGTGAGCCATGTTTCCGTGAAGCAAAGAACGTTACTGTCTCTGATGTCCCTCTGGAATGCTACCCTTCTCTTGTTGTCAAGAGACTGGACATTGGCGAGAAGTATGCTAGGGAGTGGTGCACGATGTGCCCGTCTCCGGAGTCTGACCAGAAGACCGCTTCATTTCCCCCTTTTACAAAGTCGTTTTTTTGGGTCGCCGGCTGGGATCCATTCCGTTGTCCTGGGTGAAAGGCAGAACACAGGATCCGCTTCGCAAAAGTCATATTCTTGGTCGTACTGATGGTGAGATGACGCTGCTCTTATATTCAGTAGTTCTTCTCGACTGTATGTAATGAAACCTAAGATGACCTGGGGTACCAATGTAAGAAATAACACGTAAAAAAACAAAAAAATTGTATTCGTGGTCCTGGCAACTGGATCTTTTTTGGAACACCATTATTTTTGTCTTACTGAGATCTACTGTCAGGGCGCAGGTCTGAGAATCTGTGCAGAAGATCTTGGTGCTGCTGTAGGCCCTCCTTGGTTGGTGACAGAAGCACCAGGTCATCAGCCAACTGTAGACATTTGACTGCTGCAGACTGTTCTACTGCCCTCACTGCTCAGACTGTCCGCAATAGACTGAGAGAGGCTGGACTGAGGGCTTGTAGGCCTGTTGTAAGGCAGGTCCTCACCAGACATCACCGGCAACAATGTCGCCTATGGGCACAAACCCACCGTTATTGGACCAGACAGGACTGGCAAAAGTGTTCTTCACTGACGAGTCGCGTTTCTGTCTCACCAGGGGTGATAGTCGGATTCGAGTTTATTGTCGAAGGAATGAGCATTACACCGAAGCCTGTACTCTGGAGTGGGATCGCTTTGGAGGTGGAGGGTCTGTCATGGTCTGGGGAGGTGTGTCACAGCATCATCGGACTGAGCTTGTTGTCATTGCAGGCAATCTACGCTGTGCGTTAACAGGGAAGACATCCTCCTTCCTCATGTGGTACCCTTCCTGCAGGCTCATCCTGACATCACCCTCCAGCATGACAATGCCACCAGCCATACTGCTCGTTCTGTGCGTGATTTCTTGCAAGACGGGAATGTCAGTGTTCTGCTATGGCCAGCAAAGAGCCCAGATCTCAGTCCCATTGAGCCTGTCTGGGACCTGTTGGATCAGAGGGTGAGGGCTAGGGCCATTCCCCCCTGAAATGTCTGGGAACTTGCAGGTGCCTTGGTGGAAGAGTGGGGTAACATCTCACAGCAAGAACTGGCAAATCTGGTGCAGTCAATGAGGAAGAGATGCACTGCAGTACTTAATGCAGCTGGTGGCCACACCAGATACTGACTGTAACATTTGATTTTGACCCCCCCCCCCCCCCCCCCCCCCCCCTTTGTTCAGTTGCTGTTAGTCACATGTCTGTGGAACTTGTTCAGTTTGTCTCAGTTGTTGAATCTTGTTATGTTTATACAAATATTGTTAAGTTTGCTGAAAATAAACTCAGTTGACTGTGAGAGGATTTCTTTTTTTGCTGAGTTTAGGTAGCACACATGAGGACATTTTTCACTGTTAAGATCATTTCCTTATTAATTTCTAGCCAGTCACAAAATGTTCCCGTTTTGACTAATTTAGGTCTGATCTATACCAAATTATACCAAATTAGCATACCCCCTTAGTCTCTTACCTGTTTCACAGCTGGTAGTTTGGTGGATGGGACTACCAGCTCTTTGTAACCTAGTGGGCCACCAGTGGCTCCTTTATTCCATGTTTCTTGTAGGATGACAATGTCTGCATTTCCAATTTCTTTGAAGTCTCAGTTCCTTCTCTTTAGGCCAAAGGCAGATGACCTCAGACCTTGTATATTCAAGGATGAGATATAGTAAAAGCTTTGTGTTCCATAGTTTCTAGTGTTGTTTTTTTAGGCCCGGACCATCACAGTAGGTGTGAGCAGACCACGTTGAGCATCTGATACATACCTCTTAGGTCGCAGGATGGGGCTTGGGCAGGTTATTAGTGGGGATTGGGCCTGTTGCTCTGCTCACTGCCTGGGCATATGTCCTGCTGTCATGTTGAGGTTCTTGCCTCGGGGGGTACGGGGTGGGCAGGGTGAAAGTCTTTTCGTGGTAGCAGGATGGCAATAACCACTTGTGCGTTGAGGAAAGAGGAATAAGCTTTTTCAATCATTCAGTGATAGTTGAAGATGCCGCCAGGTCTGTTCTAGCAGCTTGGTAGTGTAGTGTACTTATTTACCTAGAGATTATTGTATTTTACTATTTTTTTTATTGTATTTTTTACTTTACTTCAGAAGTAGCTTCAGACTAAATATTACTGTTGTGTGTTGGATGGTGTTTTTTTATCTTGATAGTCCTTGGTAGAACTAGTCCAGTCAGGTAATATTGTCCAAAATTTAAAATTTCAGACTACAAACTCACAGTATGAGAACTCAAACCAACTTTATTCTTCCCAGAGGATCAATACAGATGCATCAGACAACGACATTTCACACAAGCGCTGAATCTCCTCCTACTCTTCTGAACAAACATAGTATCTTTGTTGCTAGGCAGGAAACAAAGTGATACGGGCCATAAACTTTCTCCCTTAACATGACCTGACCTCGACCCCCTTCATCACTAATCCATGTCTCTCTCCCCTTACCAATGCCTGCCACGGGATCACTTCCCTACACTCAGCACAATTCAAGCTTTATTGCACACAATATATAGCTTCTTCCTACAGATAACCATTAACTTCTGGTGTAGACCCTCTAAACCTAAACACTCAATAGGATACCTGATAATGAACCCTATCCCAAGTTTAGGAGTTACTATCCATCAGTCCCCCGTTTTTGAACATTTCACTCCATACTGTTCAACATTACATTCAACTTATAAATGGACAAACATGAACAAAATATAAAACATAATTAACATTCACAGTGAGGTTTACAAACTCGGAGACTCATGGCCTCTGTTCTATGATCACACAAGTCTTTCCATTTCTCAGAACACTGAAAACAACGTGTCGTCCACTGGAGCTGTTGACTTCTTCCACTTCCTCCTTCTGGTTCCTAAGAGAGTGATAGCACAAGATTGTAAAAGCAACGCCAAACACAAAACATAACAGTATGACCAATGTGGTAAGCTATGCATCATTATATATGAATGAAAACCTAAAGATTGATAACGTGACAATTCCCACTCTCTAATCACCTGACTATGCCTTCGGGATACTTTTCTGCTGAGTTTGTGCCAAAAATGAAGCCCTAAAAAGCCTCCTCATGCTTTCGCCCCGTCTTCCCTGTCTGACCACAGGATCCAAGAGGTGTTCCTAAGCCATGTCATCCTCACTTTGCTCCCCATCTCCTTGGCAGGTCACCTGATAGGCAGGTCACCTGATAGGCAAATGCGTATCCCTAATCTACGCTACATCCTCTTGAGGTAACTCAGCACTGTATATGCTTTCACATCGATGCCTCCAGAATGTTGTGCAGAGTACAATTACCCCAACATCTATCCTTTCATATGATGCATTAACCAATAAAGCCCAACCTAACTTTGATGTTTAAAGTGTCTCCCAAACCCAACCCATCTGCATGTCTACAGTGGAATCTAGTGTCGCTCTCTCTAGCTCTGCTTCCTCTGTCATGGCGTCTTCAAGCTCACCCATTATGCACCTGGATCTCACTTCACGTGAGAACTATGCACCCACCGAGGAGAGACATGACAATCTTTACCGCTGCAGGTGCTGTAAGCAGTACTCTGTGTGGAACAGACCAACATTGTCCCAACACCCCAGCCTGGTGTATCTTGATGTACACTCAATCTCCAGAATTCAGCCCACGCCCTCGGTTATCTCCTGCTCCTCATGTGATGCTTCCACCTGGGAATATACACATTGCAAAGTATGGGTCATTTCCGGACAACAGACTCTCCCCTTAGCCCGGATCACTAATCAGTGACGTGAATAACAGCCCCCGGTATTCCCATCGTTCGCCCAGTTACCAAGCCATGTGGCAGGAGTCCTCATAAAATATGCCAACAATGCTACTAAAGTAACCCCTGCTACTACTAACAAGACTATAGCCTCCTTCAATTACTGTCCCTACAGCGACTGCCGTGAGAATAACTACTGCATGTAATCTGTCAAGTGTTCGCCGGCTGTTAGAAATTGGCAAAGAGGTGAATGAGTTTGAAGAATATCCGAGTCACAGGTTTCTTGAAAGTTCACCATAGTGTCTGAAATGCCAACACAATCTCTGCTACTCTCACCACGATCTGGGTACTCTCACCGCGTTCAATTTAACTTCATAATAGTCCCTATATTGTGCAGTTAGCTGTCCTCCCTCTCCTACAAGCCATCTCCTGTAACAATATACCTAGTCTCTGAGAATGATACCGTTCTATCAACACAACCTTAGTTTATGAGCACCCACAAATCTCCACCCCAGTCACATTGGATCACACTTAACAGCCCTATGCAAACATTTTCTCAAACACAGACCTCGTGTACCTCGCCTCCTGCTACAGATACATTTGCACATATCATTCCATCTAACCCATAACACACTAGTTCCTAATGCACTTCTACAGTTATATACCTACTAAAACATTCTCAAATGAATTAGTCAATATACATCAGTCTCTCCTCTGGAACAATGATCACTTATGTTCCACAAAACCTAAAAACATATTGACTTGAAAAGGAAAGAGATAAAGTACATGTTTAATGATTTCACACCACCCTTGATGCGACTAAAATTGGGGAAACCAGCGTCCATCCGCTCTGTTCTATACCCATGTGATGCTGGTCTCCCTGCGGTCTCCTCATATTCATCATTGGGTGTTAACGCAAAACACAGACTGAGCCTTGTATGCAATTAATTGTACCCTATCATATAAAAATTCTGATGACATGGTAAAATAAAAAACCTTCATGGTTGACCTATCATCCAGTGAGTTCTCTAATAACCTCCCTGTCGGAGGACACTTAAAGATAAGGTTTCTAAAGCCTTCCTAGGCCTAATTCATTTGAGCAGTGCCCCCACCCCTCACCGTTTGAGAGCAACTCTCTCTCGCTGTATCCGATTCATAACTAAAATATTTGATCAATTATCCAACCCAAATTTAGAATGACAGTCCTAAGTGCTTTACTTTGAGTCTGACTCGAAATCAAGTCTCTCATCCTATCACACCTCATCCCGGTTAGAATGTACATTTATAAATGGGACCTTTTTAGTGGCGGTAATAACTCTTCTCATTACAGCCTGTTTTCCTGTCGTGAGTGGGCTGGTAATGAAAGATCGGTATCTCAATGCATACTTAGTCTAAATTGTTTGCAGTGTGTAGACCTTATTACATTCCACATTTTTTTAGCATCTAAGACAAATGTCAACAAGCATAGCAACATACTGTTAAACCCATTTTCAAACTTAGTTCGAACTCCTTAATTTGACTGGCGACCTCTCAGAAGAGTTACCAGATCAGGGAGTTAGTACCCTAACCCATCGGGGAATCCCAACACTCCAGTAGACCCAATCTGGTGAAATTTGTATCGCAACAAAAGCATAAATGTTATCAGCAAAACACATATCACAATCCATTTGGAGTAACTGTCATCCCTTATTAACATTGTTACGTAAGCCTCTAGGAAGAGGGAACGCAACTCCCCGTGGAGTGAAAGAGGTATGGGACTGTAGATGTGAGTAAGGATGACAAAGGCAGAGAAGATGTTCCGTTTACAGGGAATTTCTTCCTTCACACGGTACATTTGGGGAAAAGGGGCTGGACGGAACCAAAGCAAAGAAAGTAAATGTCAAAGTCCACTCTCCTACCTGACCAGCCTACCCACTACTTACCTAACCTACCCTCTCCTACCTGACCAGCCTACCCACTACTTACCTAACCTCTCCTATCTAACCTGCCTACCCACTACTTACCTAACCTCTCCTATCTAACCTGCCTACCCACTACTTACCTAACCTCTCCTATCTAACCTGCCTACCCACTACTTACCTAACCTACCCTCTCCTACCTTACCTGCCTACCCACTACTTACCTAACCTACCCTCTCCTACCTTACCTGCCTACCCACTACTTATCTAACCTACCCTCTCCTACCTTACCTGCCTACCCACTACTTACCTAACCTCTCCTATCTAACCTGCCTACCCACTACTTACCTAACCTACCCTCTCCTACCTTACCTGCCTACCCACTACTTACCTACCCTCTCCTATCTAACCTGCCTACCCACTACTTACCTAACCCACCCTCTCCTACCTTACCTGCCTACCCACTACTTACCTAACCTCTCCTACCTTACCTGCCTACCCACTACTTACCTACCCTCTCCTCTCCTATCTAACCTGCCTACCCACTACTTACCTAACCTCTCCTATCTAACCTGCCTACCCACTACTTACCTTACCTGCCTACCCACTACTTACCTTACCTGCCTACCCACTACTTACCTTACCTGCCTACCCACTACTTACCTACCCTCTCCTACCTTACCTGCCTACCCACTACTTACCTAACCTACCTTACCAGCCTACCCACTACTTACCTAACTTTTAGCACCACCTGGCGCACTAACCAAGATACAGGGTGGTCCGCCCAGGTCTTACCTAGTGTGCATAGACAGTGAATACTGCGGGTTATGTATGCCTGCAGGATCTTGCCTAAGCACCCCCTAGATGTATTCCCCTTCCCCCCTGGGAACAATACAAACTACTTCACAACAAAAACGGAGAAAAAACTAACTCAGGACATTAAAGAAGCTCTCTCTCTCCGAGCAACAAACTAACACAGAACATAACAATCAGCTCTCTCAGCAACAACTACCATAGTACATATCAGATGTCTTTCTGAGAACCAACCAACATATGATATAACCCTCAGCTCTCTTCTGAGCAACAGAACACTGGCTTACATAGCTGGAGAAGGAGTCTAATGGGATACAGCTGTATCCTGACATGGCGGGGGTCACCTCCAATTAGCAATGTGGCCAACCAATCAGCTGCTTGGAGGGGATTTCAGGAAGCCATTTTCCTGAAACACACACATACAAACAAAACACAGGAACTGGGGAATGTAACAACATATATTTTTCCTTTTTATATGCAGACTGAACAAAATACATGTATATATTTACCCAAAGACCAGGGCCCTCTCTTATTGCTACCGTTACTACAGACGTATCTTGTTCAAACATTCATACACACACCCCGCGGCCTCACTGTGACTGGGCTTCCAACCTCCTTACGGGTCTGGCCAATACACCATTACACTAGGGTTTTACCCTCTACAGGAACTATCCTGCTCTGGACTTACTCTGGTTCTAAGAGATTTAGGTATGGAATTTTGATTTGATTTTAATGTTGAGGTTAGTATCCTGTATAAACTTGCATTTTTTTTCGCAAGGACTTATCTACATTTGTCCAACTGTAATTATTTTTTTGCAGAAGATCTCTTGAGCTCACTCTCACTCTCACTCTCACTCACCCTGTGTATTCTATAGAATCACAGTGGTAAAGGCACAGCTGCTATCTGAAGCAACTTTTTCACTTCTGTTTCTTGAGAATCTTGTGGGATGTAGTTTAATTCAGGGTAGCTCAACTTCCTTATAAAACCTGGATCATGTGTTCTGTAGGAAATGTTTTTACTGACGCTACTACTGAACATGAACTTGTTCAATAAGAATGCACATTTTAAATCAAAACGTTTTGCTACAATTTTGCTACAACGTGTTATTCCCTCTTATTGTCTCTCCTCACTTTCTGTCTCTCTCTCTCTTGCTCTCTGTTTCTCGCTCTCTGTGTCTCCCCCCCACCCTTTCTCTCTAACAGTGTGCGGGGGAGGAGTATTGGGTGGACAGTCGTACGGTTTACATCGGTCACAAAGAACCCCCACCGGCGGCCGAGGCCTACATCCCTCAACGTTACCCTGACAACCGCATCGTCTCCTCCAAGGTGAGCAGGTGTCATGGCAACCAAGCCGTCAGCACAACAACCACGTCATTTAGCCCTTACAACCAAGCATGTTGTGCTCTTGTGACAGTATGTCATCTGTGATTAGCAACCTCTTAATGTGGGTGACAACCATAGATATCTGCTACTGCTCGAGGTTCGTTAGCCGTTTCTATGAGGAACTGTCATTGTTGATATCAATTTTGGATTAATTTAAGGAAGAAAAGTCACACTGGTATAAAGTGTTATTCCCTCTCTCTAGAAAACATGTTGATAATGTGGGTGTGTGTCAGTGGAGGCTGCTGAGGGGAGGACGGCTCATAATAATATCTGGAACGGCGCGAATGGCATCAAACACCTGGAAACCATGTATTTGGTGTATTTGATTTAATTCCTCTGATTCCGCTCCAGCCATTACCACAAGCCCGTCCTCCCCAATTAAGGTGCCACCAACCTCCTGTGGTGTGTGTTCTCTCTACCAGTACACCTTATGGAACTTCATCCCCAAGAACCTGTTTGAACAGTTCAGAAGAATCGCCAACTTCTACTTTCTGCTAATCTTCCTGGTCCAGGTGAGAATATGCCATCTCTCTGTTTGATCTGAACCCCAGGGCTGTTTTATTATACATACTGTAAAGACTGCTGTTTCATATTATCAGTTAAACACGTAGGCTATGTGGAGTGAATGGTAGGTAATTGTTCGGCTTGGAATGGCTTATGGTCATGGTCCACGATGGATATGATAGGAGCCTTCCAGTCCCGCCCAGTAGCCGGAGGAGATGATGAACAGTAAGAGGAGGAGACTGGTTGGCGGTGGTCCATCTCTGTACCATGGAGAACCTGAATGAATGATAATCAGCTGGTTCTCTTCCTCTCTCCTCAGCTCATCATAGACACACCCACCAGCCCTGTCACCAGCGGACTGCCTCTCTTCTTTGTCATCACTGTCACCGCCATTAAACAGGTAGGTGAGACAAAGACACACACATCCTCTGGTCATTGGTGTTGGTAAATCTAGGGAAGCTTTCCTCCACTGTGTTCAGGTAGTGACAGCAGATGTGATGATAGCAGTGATGCATGAACCACACCTGGCTTATAAAGCCCAGGCCTTATACAATCATTAATCTATAACATGACATGTTATGTAGAGGCCATGGAAACAGGTCACCATGCTGACGGAATATACCACTAATTAGATACCAGCGATGAGCGTATCTCTCTCTCTCTCTCTCTGTGTGTGTGCTCCATTTCTCCCCACAATCCCACATGCCCTTTCCTCCTTGTATCTCTCAACCCCCTCCGTCCTCCCCTGCTCTCCTCCAGGGTTATGAAGACTGGCTAAGACACAAGGCAGACTGCAGTATAAATGAGTGTCCTGTGGACATGGTGCAGCAGGGGACGGTGGTGAGGACACAGAGCTCCAAGCTACGGGTACTACTACACTATTAATGGCTCTTCTACTCTCCAGTCTACTACACATTATTATGACGCCTTTGGGCCTCATTGGCTGGTATTTCTCTATTCTGACCAAGCATGTTCATTCATGTTCAGATAAGAGCCTTTAGTTGTAATAGCTGTTGTATGTGAGTATAATGCCTAGTATGAGAGCTCATTCCTCTTCATTATATTATTATTCATGTAACAAAATGAACAGTGATTATTTTGTACACTGAATAATACCCCTGGTTATATAACCTTTGAACATTTATATCATAGCCACGGCTATCATCTTTGATCGTATTGAAATGAAATCCGTTCCTGAGACCTTTTTAAGGCCGTTCTCCATGGGAACGTGCGTGCGTTCGTCTGCAATGCCATAGCTAGCGTCCTAGAGAAGATCATCGTTCCCCTTACAGTACCATCCCAAACATTCCTGTTGTGATTACTCTGGTCCCATACAGGGAAAAGGATTTGCCTTTCCAGACAGAGATGAAATATCAAAATGACTGATATGCCGGGTCGCTATTATCCTGTTGTCTTCTGTGATGTCAGGCTGGACTAGGGTCAGAACCACTATATTACCATAGAATTAGGAATTTGAATTTAATAGGATTTGTATGGGTGTTACTGTAATATCTATAGTTGTATTTGAGTGTGCGTCGGCACGTGTTGCCATAGCCATGCTGTCTACTGAAACGTGTACTGACTATGAAAGACATTCTTCATCCACACACACATATACAGTTGAAGTCGGAAGTTTACATACACTTAGGTTGGAGTCATTAAAACTCGTTTTTCAACCGCTCCACAAATTTCTTGTTTCTATAGTTTTGGCAAGTCGGTTAGGACATCTACTTTGTGCATGACACAAGTAATCTTTCCTACAATTGTTTACAGACAGATTATTTCACTTATAATTCACTGTTTCACAATTCCAGTAGGTCAGACGTTTACATACACTAAGTTGATTGTGCCTTTAAACAGCTTGGAAGTTTCCAGAAAATGATGTCATGGCTTTAGAAGCTTCTGATAGGCTAATTGACATCATTTGATTAAATTGGAGGTGCACCTGTGGATGTATTTCAAGGCCTACCTTCAAACTCAGTGCCTCTTTGCTTGACGTCATGGGAAAATCTGAAGAAATCAGCCAAGAACTTTCTACAAAAAATTGTAGACCTCTACAAGTTGGGTTCATCCTTGAGAGCAATTTCCAAACGCCTGAAGGTACCACGTTCATCTGTACAAACAATAGTATGCAAGTATAAACACCATGGGACCACACGGCTATCATAACGTTCAGGAAGGAGACGCATTCAGTCTGGTGCGAAAAGTGCAAATCAATCCCAGAACAGCAGCAAAGGATCTTGTGAAGATGCTGGAGGAAACAGGTAAAAAAGTATCTATATCCACAGTAAAACGAGTCCTATATCGACATAATCTGAAAGGCCGCTCTGCAGGGAAGAAGCCACTGCTCCAAAACCGCCATAAAAATGCCAGACTACGGTTTGCAACTGCACATGTGGACAAAGATGGTACTTTTTGGAGAAATGTCCTCTGGCCTGATGAAACAAAATTAGAACTGTTTTGCCATAATGACCATTGTTATGTTTGGAGGAAAAAGGGGGAGGCTTGCAAGCCAAATATTTTATTTTACCTTTATTTAGTCAGTTAAGAACAAATTCTTATTTTCAATGACGGTCTAGGAACAGTGGGTTAACTGCCTTGTTCAGGGGCAGAACGACAGACCTTGTTGGTTCGGAGATTCGATCTTGCAACATTTCGGTTACTAGTCCAACTCCTCCCCCCCAAGAACACCATCCCAACCGGGAAGCACGGGTGGCAGCATCATTTTGTGGGGGTGCTTTGCTGCAGGAGGGACTGGTGTACTTCACAAGATGGCATCATGAGGCAGGAGAATTACGTGGATATATTGAAGCAACATCTCAAGACATCAGTCAGGAAGTTAAAGCTTGGTCACGAATGGGTCTTCCAAATGGACAATGACTCCAAACATACTTTCAAAGTTGTGGCAAAATGGCTTAAGGGACAACAAAGTCAAGGTACTGGAGTGACCTCAATCCCATAGATAATTTGTGGGTAGAACTGAAAAGGCCTGAGCGTGAGGCCTACAAACCTGACTCAGTTTCACCAGCTCTGTCAGGAGGAATGGGCTAAAATTCACCCAACTTATTGTGGAAGGCTACCCAAAACGTTTGACCCAAGTTAAACAATTTAAAGGCAATGCTACTCAATACTAATTGAGTGTATGTAAACTTCTGACCCACTGGGAATGCGATGAAAAATCATTCTCTCTACTATTATTCTGACATTTCACATTATTAAAATAAAGTGGTGATCCTAACTTATCTAAGACAGGGAATTTTTAACCAGGATTAAATGTCAGCAATTGTGAAACACCTTTGCCAACTACATTTAAACTCAGTTTATGTAAACTTCCGACTTCAACTGTACATGCACATTCTACCGATGTTCCTCACCGATGGTCCCCTGACTCAAACAGAGTGGATTGTGGGGAAAAGAGGAATAGTAGATATTAATCGTAGCTATAGAGAGTGTATGTGTAGTACAGTGGTGTGTAGGTCGCCGTAGAGATGGGATTTATAGGCAGTTAAGCTGCTCCACTTGCATAATCCCACTGTTACGCAACAACTCAATCCCCAGGAAAAAAGGAGTGGAAGTGTGATTGTGCGCGAGGCATGTGTGTTCCCTGTAGGAGAACTGCTATTTTTTTCTGGATCTACAGCAGCACCTCTGAAAGTGTGATTGTGCGCGAGGCATGTGTGTTCCCTGTAGGAGAACTGCTATTTTTTTTCTGGATCTACAGCAGCACCTCTGTGTATGTTTACAATGGCATGGGGTTTATCACATTTAAATGATATCCCATCCCCCAAATAGTGCAAACATTTTGACCACCAGAGCCACCAGGTACAGCTCTGGTCAAAAGCAGTACACTGTAAGAGGAATATGGTAGTCCCAGGAGCGAAGTCACGAGTGAGCCTGGGTGGACTCAGGCCCACCCACTGGGTTGTCTGGCTCACCCACTCAGATTGAGCAAAAAAATTGATTAAAAGTGTTCCAAACGGGACATTATTTGTCTTTTTACCTAAACATGCAAACGCCATCAGATAGAATTCCTAGCAAGCAGTTAGTCAGATTTTATTACATTTAACAGAACTGATGAACTGGAATGACATTCACTCTCACGGGATGGGTTGACAAAAATAACTAACTAAACCACACACAAAAAATTCTCTGCACATATTTAAAAAATGTGTAAAATTGCAGGAAGTTAGCCGCTCTAGCCCCACCCACACCATCAACAAAAAAAAACACCCACCAACGAATTTGGCTATATCACTGGGTAGTCCACTCCATTTAGATCAGGTCAACAGTAGTGAACAAGGGAATAGTGTGTGATTTTAGGACCCAGCCTGTATTTATTGAGTCTAAACTGATAATGTGGTTGACCTGTCAGGTGGGGGACGTTGTCATGGTGAGGGAGGACGAGACGTTCCCCTGTGACCTCATCCTCCTTTCATCCAGCCGCGGTGACGGAACCTGCTACGTCACCACTACCAGCCTGGATGGAGAGTCTAGCCACAAGGTATGTGCACACACACACACTCACATACTGTTACGCACACACACATACACTGCTGGGATTCACCCCTGAATTATTCCAGCATGCTCTCTGATCAAACATGACTTCTAAGTGATTCATCTCTCTCCCCCCTACTATGCTGTGTCAGACCTACTATGCTGTACCAGACACCATGGCCTTTAAGACAGAGCAGGAGGTGGACTCTCTGCATGCGACTATTGAATGTGAACAACCACAACCTGACCTCTACAAGTGAGTGACACTCAATGTGTGACACACACAGAATCATTGAGTGACCTGTTTGTTTGTTGAACATTGCATACATTTTGTTTTTCCCATTTAGATTTGTGGGGCGCATCAATATTTATAAGGAAAGAGAAGATCCCATAGCCAGGTAAGACCAGCATCCCCCTCTTTCATTCCTAAACAGTCTTTGCCATAGATAGTAAAGCTTTTTCTTTTTGACTTTTTATCTGGTTCCTTTTCTCATTTTAGACCGCTGGGAGCTGAGAACCTTCTCCTCAGAGGAGCTACCCTGAAGAACACAGGACACATTTATGGTAACACACACACTGTTCTGTGTTTGAAGTTACATCTATGGTTATATTTGTGTGTGAGTCGGCATGTTGCAATAGCCATACCGTCCACCGAAACGTGTCCTCCTGACTATGAAATACATTCTTCATACACACACACACACACACACACACACACACACACACTGTTCTGCGTCTGTAGTGATGGTAACCCCTGGTTGTTGTTCCCTCAGCTGTAGCCATTTACACAGGCATGGACACCAAGATGGCCCTTAACTACCAGTCCAAATCCCAGAAACGCTCAGCTGTGGAAAAGTAAGATTTATTCCCATACCTTCCCCTCTCTGTGTCTGGTTGCTCTGGTGTGGCTAGAACTACCTGTCTAATGAAGGATAGCAGGAGTTAGAATAGTAGCAGGAGTTAGAATAGTAGCAGGAATAGTAGACTCTGTTATTACATAAAGTCTGCATAATTCTATTTGATCTCATTCAAGCTGTGTGTGTGTGTGTGTGTGTGTGTGTGTGTGTGTGTGTGATGCTCTATTGACAATTATTTTACATCCAGTTCTGGAGAATCAATCTGCATTTAGCTCCTCTAAACCTCTCCTCCCTCTACCTCCCTCCAGGTCTATGAATGCGTTCCTAATCGTGTATCTGTGTATCCTGATCAGTAAAGCGGTCATTAACACGGTTCTGAAGTATGCGTGGCAGTGGTCTGCTGACCGCGATGAACCCTGGTACAACCACAGGACCGAGATCGACAGAGAACGCCATGTGGTTAGTCCCCCAAACTACTACACTACCCACAAAGCACGCTGTCATAGCAAAATGAATAATCAGGTCACTCCCTAATTAACGTTCACTGATTCTGATAAAGCCTCTTCTCTGTCTCTAACCATCCTTTCATTCTCGTTCTCCCCTTCTCTCTCTTCCTACATCCTCCTCCTCCCTGCCTCTACCCCTCCCTCCATCTTCTCCTCTCTCTCTCAGGTGATCAGGGCGTTCACAGACTTCCTGGCCTTCATGGTGTTGTTTAACTACATCATCCCAGTCTCCATGTACGTTACCGTGGAGATGCAGAAGTTCCTGGGTTCTTACTTCATAGCCTGGGACAAGGATATGTATGATGAGGAGCTGGGGGTGGGGGCTCAGGTCAACACATCTGACCTCAACGAAGAGCTCGGACAGGTACACACACTCACACATCTTCTGAACATCTAGATATACTAGACTCACTTGTGTCCACACACACACACACACACACATTTATACTGCAGGTAGAGTACACAAACACACACAAACACACACATATGTATACTACACACACTCCAAAAACGGTGTTTAGGGCTTGTATCCATAAAGCATCTCAGAAAATATCTTTGAAATCCTGTTAACCTGTTTTTAAGACAACAACAAAAAACTCCCAGCTTTTAGGACGATGGTAAAACACTGTTCAGACGAACTCTGAGCCAGGAGTAAAATCAACTCAGAAACGTTTATCTCAGCTGGTAGTCACG
Source organism: Oncorhynchus mykiss (assembly GCF_013265735.2). Taxonomy (NCBI): domain Eukaryota; kingdom Metazoa; phylum Chordata; class Actinopteri; order Salmoniformes; family Salmonidae; genus Oncorhynchus; species Oncorhynchus mykiss. The sequence continues at coordinate 7,630,511 of NC_048586.1, read as the reverse complement.
ACAGTTTGAGGTACCGACAAAGGAAAGATACTGATGATACTCATTGACATTGTTGCAAATGACGGGGAATAACCAATCATGAGGAAGCCTCGCCAGGTGTAAACTCTATAGCACGCTTCAGACAACCACAGTGAATGTGTCTGTACATCCTAATGTTGCAATGGTAAAATGTTTAATATCATTTCTCCTGACATGATCAGTTCTCTTAATTGTCGCCTAATAAGCTTTTGTTTTTACCAATTCTGATGGTTGTTAAAATTAGAATTTTTACAATATGACCGTTATATCAACACACTCGTCACTCCCGTTTAACAACTCTAAATCGCTTTGGCACAGTCAGCCCTAAGCCACTCACCGGTAATGTTGCATACAATGTTTGAAAGGTCTGTCATTTTCATCAAAGACAATCAAAGTTAACATAAGGCCTAGATGTCTTCAACTACCCAATTTATAAGTATGCCTAATTTAGGCTTCTTTTCTAACGTGATATTAGTTAAATAATTGAAAGGAAAACATATGAAATAGGTATTATGTGAAATCATTGTCAAAGGCACAAGTGATGCTGTTTCATCTAGGTCTAGATTATTTGTGGATTGATTCTTTAGAATTATCAAAACATTCTTTCGACAACTCCAAAGCTATTGCATGTGGTGCAGGAACCACTGACTCTCTGCATTTTTCCATTATCAAGACACCTGCTGGTAACTCTTAACTGGTTAGGACAGCTCATGAGGTCTCCTAAATAACTGTCGACTCTGTGACTATTATGAATAAAGGGGCTTCATGCATAGCTTTTGTTTTTTCCCGCAGGAGTAAAATGTCTCTCTTCTCACAACGGATGACCAATTTTCTACTCTGAGACGCTTTGTGGATACGGGCTTAGGTCAGCATCTAAAGATAACTTCTGCTTCTGTCTGTGTGTGCAGGTAGAGTATGTGTTTACTGATAAGACAGGGACGTTGACAGAGAACAACATGGAGTTTATAGAGTGCTGTGTGGACGGACACGTGTATATCCCCCACGCCATCTGTAACGGACAGATCCTCAGTGCTGCTTCCAGCATAGACATGATCGACTCTTCTCCTGGAGGATACCGCAGGGTAAGACACAGTGTGTACCAGTGTGTACCAGTGTGTACCAGTGTGTACCAGTGTGTACCAGTGTGTAATAGTGTGTCTGTGTTCCTGTGTGTGTCAGGAGCACGAGGACCTGTTCTTCCGGGCTCTGTGTCTGTGCCACACGGTGCAGGCGAAGGAGGAGGAGACAGTGGACAGCATCAAGAGAGGGATCCACCTGGGAAAGCCCACCTCCTTCTACATATCATCCTCTCCTGATGAGGTGGCTCTGGTGGAGGGCATGAAGAGGTAATACACACACCAGTGTCGGTTGGAGCCGTTTAAGATGAGGGAGGATATTGGGTGACTGTCATTCATGTGCCATTCACCCAGTTCAATGTAACATCGCTAGGTTTAGTCTACTAGGTAATACTACAATTTTCACTGTACCCATTATGAGGTTGCTATAACCTAGACTATGAATGAATGGTTACAACGTTGGGCCACAGGTCGAGATGATAATTTTGAGTGCATCTAGCTGATCTAGGGTGGAATCATTAGTCCAACAGTTGCAAATTAGAGTTTATATTGGACAAATGCAGGTATGTTTATCCCAGTTTCTTTTCATTTAAGAAACATTTTTCAAGAGAATCGGTGGAATGAATACACCCCTGATCACACGCAAACAGTTCAGTTTCATAGCAGTCACATACAAACAGCATCATCACTTTGCTTGTTGTGCAGTGTATATATAATTCCTATATATGCGCTATCCTCTCACCTTTTCCCTTCACTTGTGGATTTCAGTGTACAACACATAAGCTGTCTGGGATCAGGCAAAAAAAATATTTCCAAGCCAAACCTTCATATCATGACCGCTAACCACTACACACAGCCTACATCGTCGTCACGTCATAGTCTACGAGAACTAACACGTTAGTAAACCCACTACGTTCATGCAGTATAGTGTACAGTCAGAAAGCAGTTTAGCAGTTACACCGGCGGGCCCCAGTGGTGTTTGGCTGGTCCTTTGCATGGGGTGACGTAAGTTTCCTTTAACAATCAGTCCTCCAGATAGATGACACAGGAACCTTGGTATAAAACTCTTTAGTAATAAAATGCAATTGCAGACAGAGTTTCACATACAGAATACCTCAGTAGTCTATAGTAAAGATCTGTTTGGTGAAACAGGAGACAAAGCTCATTATACTAGTGGGTGTGACAACCTACCATCAATCATACCTTAGCATTGTTGCATTGGATTAGCTGCAAAGTAACTAAGCTGAGAAAAGCATGTCTAGACTGTGGTTTCTCACTCTGCTATCTCGGCCTTGAGGCTGTGTGACAATCAGCAGGTGCAGACAATTCTCAGCCTGAGAACTAAAGCAGTACATCTCCATTTACTCAGTACAATTCCATCATTGAGCATTGCAAGCATACAAAGGTTATCACTATATATATATATATATATATATATATATATATATATATACACACACACACAGTGGGGCAAAAAAGTATTTAGTCAGCCACCAATTGTGCAAGTTCTCCCACTTAAAAAGATGAGAGAGGCCAGTAATTTTCATCATGGGTACACTTCAACTATGACAGACAAAATTAGGGAAAAAAATCCAGAAAATCACATTGTAGGATTTATTATTTATTTATTTGCAAATTATGGTGGAAAATAAGTATTTGGTCAATAACAAAAGTTTCTCAATACTTTGTTATATACCCTTTGGCAATGACAGAGATCAAACGTTTTCTGTAAGTCTTCACAAGGTTTTCACACACTGTTGCCTGTATTTTGGCCCATCTCCTCTAGAGCAGTGATGTTTTGGGGCTGTTGCTGGGCAACACGGACTTTCAACTCTCTTCAAAGATTTTCTATGGGGTTGAGATCTGGAGACTGGCTAGGCCACTCCAGGACCTTGAAATGCTTCTTACGAAGCCACTCCTTCGTTGGTGTGTTTGGGATCATTGTCATGCTGAAAGACCCAGCCACGTTTCATCTTCAATGCCCTTGCTGATGGAAGGAGGTTTTCACTCAAAATCTCACGATACATGGCCCCATTCATTCTTTCAGTCGTCCTGGTCCCTTTGCAGAAAAACAGCCCCAAATCATGATGTTTCCACCCCCATGCTTCACAGTAGGTATGGTGTTCTTTGGATGCAACTCAGCATTCTTTGTCCTCCAAACACGACGAGTTGAGTTTTTACCAAAAAGTTATATTTTGGTTTCATCTGACCATATGACATTCTCCCAATCTTCTTCTGGATCATCCAAATGCTCTCTAGCAAACTTCAGACGGGCCTGGACATGTACTGGCTTAAGCAGGGGGACACGTCTGGCACTGCAGGATTTGAGTCCCTGGCGGCGTAGTGTGTTACTGATGGTAGGCTTTGTTACTTTGGCTCCAGCTCTCTGCAGGTCATTCACTAGGTCCCCCCGTGTGGTTCTGGGATTTTTGCTCACCGTTCTTGTGATCATTTTGACCCCACTGGGGGGTGTGATATCTTGCGTGGAGCCCCAGATCGAGGGAGATAATCAGTGGTCTTGTATGTCTTATAATTTCCTAATAATTGCTCCCACAGTTGATTTCTTCAAACCAAGCTGCTTACCTATTGCAGATTCAGTCTTCCCAGCCTGGTGCAGGTGAACAATGTTGTTTCTGGTGTCCTTTGACAGCTCTTTGGTCTTGGCCATAGTGGAGTTTGGAGTGTGACTGTTTGAGGTTGTGGACAGGTGTCTTTTATACTGATAACAAGTTCAAACAGGTTCCATTAATGCAGGTAACGAGTGGAGGACAGAGGAGCCTCTTAAAGAATAAGTTACAGGTCTGTGAGAGCCAGAAATCTTGCTTGTTTGTAGGTGACCAAATACTTATTTTCCACCATAATTTGCAAATAAATTCATAAAAAATCCTACAATGTGATTTTCAGGATTTTTTTTCTCATTTTGTCTGTCATAGTTGAAGTGTACCTATGATGAAAATTACAAAAATTGTCTCATCTTTTTTAGTTGGAGAACTTGCACAATTGGTGGCTGACTAAATACTTTTTTGCCCCATTGTATGTATGCATGTATATATATATATATATACACACACAGTGATCATGGCATTGGTGTAATGTACTCAGAGGAGGACAGAAGCTAGCTGTCCTCCAGCTACACAATGGTGCTAACCTACAGAGTGTAGACTTTCATTGCAAAACAGTGTTTTTTAATCAATTATTTGGTGACGTACATTTATTTAGTTTTATCTAAAAAGGATAACTTTTTTTTAGGATGGTTCTCCCCTTCTTCCTCTAAGGAGCCTCAATTGACACACACATACACTGAAAGACACATACACACACACACACAATACATGCACACATTTAACAATACACATACACAGACTAGTCCAGGGGTGTCACCAACTATTTTTGCACTACAGGGCGCATTCAGAAATCACAATGTTCTTTGCACTTAAAATTTATTAAATTCCAAAATCGCTTTTGGAATTTCCAATTCTCCATGACTGTCTAGCTTTCGTTTCAATGACTTTTAGCAAGCTGGACAGAGTGAATAGACTATAAAGGTAGGTCCATTATCATTTCTATACAGTTTCGATTTGGTTTTAGTCATTTCGATGTTGATTGAGATCGATTTACTTCATACCACCCGCGGGCCAGATTGACACCCTGCACTAGGCAATACACACATAGTGATAAACAAGAACGCAAGTAGTCCTGCTTTTTCTCACACCCATTCACGCATGTACGCACACACTGTACACACACACTTAGTCATGCTGTTTCTATCTCACATGTAAGAACACATGCTCACATTTACAACTCCATGGTCTCTGGTCATGGTGGTGGGTCTGTTTAGGGTGCAGCTGATCACGCTATTGTACTGGACTCTGTCATAGTGGCCCTGTTGTAACGACCTCAATGCTGTACTGGATGGGTGTCTACTGTCAAGCTGACATACAGTACCAGTCAAAAGTTTGGACACACCTACTAATACCAGGGTTTTTCTTTATTTTTACTATTGTCTACGTTGTAGAATAATAGTGAAGACATCAAAACTATGAAATAACACATGGAATCATGTAGTAACCAAAAAAAGTGTTAAACACATCTAAATATGATTTATATTTGAGAATCTTCAAAGTAGCCAGCCTTTGCCTTGATGACAGCTTTGCAGACACTTGGCATTCTCTCAACCAGCTTCAATGCATTTAAATGAACAGGTGTGCCTTGTTAAATGTTAATTTGTGGAATTTCTTTCCATCTTACTGCGTTTGAGCCAATCAGTTGTGTTGTGACAAGGTAGGGGGGTGTGCAGAAGATAGCCCTATTTGGTAGAAGACCAAGTCCGTATTATGGCAAGAACAGCTCAAATAAGCAAAGAGAAACGACAGTCCATCATTACTTTAAGACATGAAGGTCAGTCAATCCAGAAAATGTTAAGAACTTTGAAAGCTTCTTCAAGTGCCGTCACAAAAACCATCAAGCGCTATGATGAAACTGGCTCTCATGAGGACCGCCACAGGAATGGAAGACCCAGAGTTACCTCTGTTGCAGAGGAAATTGCAGCCCAAATAAATGCTTCACTGAGTTCAAGTAACAGACACATCTCAACATGGTCGAATTGCTGCAAAGAAACCACCACTAAAGAACACCAATAAGAAGAAGATACTTGCAGGGCCAAAAAACACGAGCAACAGACATTAGACCGGTGGAAATCTGTCCTTTGGTCTGATGAGTCCAAATTTGAGATTTTTGATTCCAACCACCGTGTCTTTGTGGGATGCACAGTGGGTGAACGGATGGTCTCCGCATGTGTAGTTTCCACTGGGAAGCATGGAGGAAGAGGTGTCATGGTGTGTGGGTCCTTTGCTGGTGACACTGTCAGTGATTTATTTAGAATATTTTGGTTACTACATGTATGTGTTATTTCATAGTGTTGATGTATTCACTATTATTCTACAATGTAGAAAATAGTAAAAATAGACAAAAACCCTTGAATGAGTAGATGTGTCCAAACTTCTGACTGGTACAAAGAGTGTGTGTGTGTATCTCCTTCTAACCTACAGAACATTATCTTCCCTCTCTACATTTTCACGCATACACACATTCTCTCAGGTTGGGGTACACCTATCTGAGACTCAAAGACAGTCATATGGAAATACTCAATAAGGACGATGAGATTGAAAGGTAGGGCTTTGCTCAGAACATAATTCCTGATTGTTCCATCTTTTATTTTGGATTTTCGTATTTCACAGCTTCCTATGAAACCATAGAGTATTCATGTTTAAGTTATGCATGCATAACTCAAGTTATTAATTGATTCCACAATATTGAAGTTCATTCTGACCATATTGCTGCCAATTGGCAAACCCTACGTGCTTTGGCTTGTGTGCAGGATGTCTGTAAACATTTTAGCAAGAATTCAACTTCCTTATACTAAGACACCACTGCCAAGAAAAATGCATGTGAACCACGGTGAAAAGACACATAGAGGTGTGTGGGAACAGAAGACTCCAGAATTGGTGGATTTATCAAGGGTTTAATTAGCCGGTCCCACAGGGACCACTTGTATAATATCAGTAACGACATCCCTCTCTGCAGTGGGCCATCTATGAAATGTCCATTTTAAGAGAGAACGAAGGAGGAAGAAAGAGAGGGAGATGCAAAGTAATGGGAGGGAAAGAGGAGGATGATTCATCTATTATAATGACTTTTAATTTGACTATTCTGTTTTTGTCACTTAGCCCCTCTTATTGCTGTGTACATTATTAGAGAATGTCCTGTGTATTATGTCTGGTACTAAGGGAGTTGTCTTCTCCTGTGTGTGTTCCAGGTTTGAGCTGCTTCATGTGCTGAACTTTGACTCTGTCAGGAGGAGAATGAGCGTCATTGTCAAGTCTAGCTCAGGTAACACACACTCTTACAAACAACATCTTATTCACATAATAATGGATAGAAACTCAGAGATTCAGATGTATACAATTAAACCGAGCTTTAATGACTCCAAACTAAGTGTATGTAAACTTCCGACTTCAACTGTGTGTGTTTGTGTGTCCTCAGGGGAGTACCTGTTGTTCTGTAAAGGGGCAGACACCTCCATCTTTCCCAGGGTGGTGTCAGGGAAGGTGGAGCAGGTGAGGGCACGGGTGGAGCAGAATGCTGTGGTAAGTCTATACACACACACACACACGTGTACACACACACACACACACACACACACACACAGTCTCTATATAGCATATTTTCTTTATACTGAGCAAAAATATAAACAGAACATGAAACAAACTCTTTACATGAGCTGAAATAAAAGATCCCAGAAATGTATTCTTTCAGATTTTGTGCAAAAATGTGTTTACAACCCGTTAGTGAGCATTTCTCCAAGATAATCCATCCACCTGACAGATGTGGAATATTACGAAGCTGATTAAACAGCATGATCATTAAACAGGTGCCCCTCTAAAATGTGCTGTTTTGTCACACAACACAATGCCACAGATGCCACAGTCCCACAACCCTAAATCATATATCTGCTATGGTCATAGTACTGTGGCTGCTATTACCTTCAAGGGGCAATTCACTGTTGAAGCAATAGAATTGCACTCCCCGCCAATAGTTTTCATAAAAAGCTGAGGGATGGGGCTGGAGAAATGTAACCGCTCTCAAATTCATAAACCGCCGTGGATGCAAGGACTGACTATGATATGAAAGTACAGCTTTATTTATTGTTTTGTGGCTATACAGTATGTTTACATTTACTTTGTTTACAAACATTGGGGTAAAACAAGCTTATGTTGGGTTCTGATGGGGTACGACAGTTGAACTTAGCTCATGAGGCATTTATAAACGGTGGTGGGAAAAGTACCACATTTGTCATACTTGAGTAAAAGTGAAGATGCCTTAATAGATGACTCAAGTGAATGTGAAAGTCACCCAGTAAAATACTACTTGAGTCAAAGTTTAAAAGTATTTGGTTTTAAATATACTTGAGTATCATAAGTTAAATTCCTTATGTTCAGCAAACCAGTCGGCACCAATTGAACTTAATCAAATGAACATGTATGGGAACATGTATGGGAACATGTATGGGAACATGTATGGGAACATGTATGGGAACATGTATGGGAACATGTATGGGAACATGTATGGGAACATGTATGGTGTAAAAAGTCCATTCTTTTCTTTCAGAATGTAGTGAAGTAAAAGTTGTCAAAAACATAAATAGTAGAGGAAAGTACAGATACCCAAAAACAACTTAGATATAGACAATGGTGTAAAGTACATAAGTTATGCTGTTCAAGAATAGGTCCAGAAATGGATGTAGCAACTGCAGATTGCCCCTTTATAACAGGTATAACCATAATCTCTTTCACTCGACTGAGTCTCTTGTTTACCTCTGTCAGGAGGGCTTACGGACCCTGTGTGTGGCCTACAGAAGTCTGTCCCCAGCGGAGTACGAGGAGGCATGTCATCAGCTGAGCGACGCCAAGCTGGCCCTGAAGGACAGGGAGCAACGGCTGGCGCAAGCCTATGACCTCATTGAGAGGGACTTCACCCTGCTGGGGGCTACGGCCGTGGAGGACAGGTAGGAGAGAAAGGGGGGGTTGGAGATACGAGGTGGTGAGAGAGGGAGGAGGGGGAAGGAACGAGAGGAAGATGGAAAGCAGGAATTGTGAAGAAAAAGGGAGAGAGGGAAAGGAGAGAGATTCAGGGGGAAACAGCAGGAGGGGAGATGGGGAAAGAGTGGGTAAAATAAGTGAGAGAGAGGAGAGAGGGAAAGAGTGGGTAAAAGATGTGAGAGAGGAGAGAGGGAAAGAGTGGGTAAAAGAAGTGAGAGAGGGAAAGAGTGGGTAAAAGTAAGAGAGTGGGTGAGAGAGGAGAGAGGGAAAGAGTGAGTAAAAGTAAGAGAGTGGGTAAAAGAAGTGAAAGAGGGAAAGAGTGGGTAAAAGAAGTGAGGGAGAGGAGAGAGGGAAAGAGTGGGTAAAATAAGTGAGAGAGGGAAAGAGTGGGTAAAAGAAGTGAGGGAGAGGAGAGAGGAAAAGAGTGGGTAAAAGAAGTGAGAGAGGGAAAGAGTGGGTAAAAGAAGTGAGAGAGATGTAAAAGGGAGATTTACCATCATGGATTTCCTGATTGATGACCACTTGTTTTCCTAATCGACTAACCCTCTGATGTATGATACACATTGACCTGGCCTTGTATAGATTAGTCATCAATAACCAGACTGAGTTGATCATTGTGTTAACCAATCGGCTGCTGGCCGAGGAGACTTATTGACTACAGTAGTTCTCAATGACCACAAAGGAAATACTCTCTCCTTCTCGGCCTTGATTGTTTTTACAATGGTGTGGAATCAATGTAGTCTTTTTAATCAGGAGGTTTTCTCTTGAATTGACATAGCTATATGTTATATTTTTAAGTAATAAATATAAAGCAAATAGGGTGAAAACGAATATTGTTGATCAATAATGTCATCATTTCTATCTTGCGTACTTTGAAACGTCCTTACAGCCTATTGTGACGTGTAATTCTAACAACCTATTGACTGCTGTGCAGGCTCCAGGAGAAGGCAGCAGACACCATCGAGTCTCTCCAAAAGGCTGGGATGAAGGTATGGGTGCTGACGGGGGACAAGATGGAGACCGCGGCAGCTACGTGCTACGCTAGCAAGCTGTTCCGCCGCTCCACACAGATACTGGAGCTGACCAAGAAACGAACCGAGGAACAGAGTCTACATGACGTTCTGTTTGACCTGAGCAGGACTGTACTCAGACAACGCTCCCTGTCAGGGTAGGCTGCACATTTTGTCTTCCTATGTTTTGTTTGTGTATATTCACGGTGTCTGTGTCTCTGTGTGTTATCGTCTGTATCTGTGTGTATTTCCCCAGGCTGTCTGTGGAATGTCAGGACTATGGTCTGATCATCGACGGGGCCACCCTGTCTGCTGTGCTGAAGCCCAGTCCAGAGAGCTCTGGCTCGGGGAACTACAGAGAGATCTTCCTGGAGATCTGTAGGAACTGCAGTGCCGTGCTCTGCTGCCGCATGGCTCCCCTACAGAAAGCACAGGTTGGTCTAATGTCACTTCCTGTTTCACATGGGAAACCAGTGAGAGAGAGTGGTTAGTTAGTTAGCCTGTTAAGTCATTGTGGAAAAAATGGTATTCTGCTATAATGACCTGGTTAGGCAAGAGGTGAACTGTCAAGCGATTTTTAAAATGCATCTTAGTCTGTACCATATAGCAGTATTATTTTGGTATTTAATGAGTTGTGGTATGACTGTTGTCTGTCCAGATTGTGAAGCTGATCAAGGCATCTAAGGAGCACCCCATCACTCTGGCTATCGGTGACGGAGCCAACGATGTCAGCATGATTCTCGAGGCACACGTGGGCATCGGTGAGCTCATCTCTCTGATTGGCAAGCTCTTCGGTCTACTCTGATTGGTGGGGACCATCAGCTAGCACTCATTTATATTCTATGATTGGTGGGAGTCATTGGGTCCCAGACATCTCATTGGTGTCAAAACAGACACTAGATATTTAACAAAGACCTATTAGTATGAATGTTTTCCATCAATCAACCAATCCCTTTCTGTCTTCTAAGGCATCATGGGTAAGGAGGGGCGCCAGGCAGCGAGGAACAGTGACTACGCCATCCCAAAGTTCAAACACCTGAAGAAGATGCTGTTGGTGCACGGACACTTCTACTACATCCGCATCGCTGAGCTGGTGCAGTACTTCTTCTACAAGGTGAGCTTTACTACTCACACCAATACTGGGCATTTACTGGGCACACATTTCAATTGTTTAGTATTGAATGACACAACCCGGGACTTTGACACGACCTCAGCCTGGTACCTGTCCCAGAAGAGAGAGCCATTGGTTAGCCAAATGTCGAGGCACGAAGCTGCAAGCAGCAGAATGAGGAAACAATGTTTAGTCCTCCCTTTCTCACTTTGCTTCTCCCACTCTCTCGCTCTCCAGAATGTGTGCTTCATCTTCCCTCAGTTCCTCTATCAGTTCTTCTGTGGATTCTCTCAGCAGGTAGGTGCTCAGAATCATCCAAAATGACGGTTGCCTATAACGGTTGCCCGTCATGGTTGCCTGTTTTGTCATGTGTGGTCTGTATCTTTCTGACTGTGCTCTTTGTGTCCCTGTGCAGCCACTGTACGACACAGCCTACCTGACGCTGTACAACATCAGCTTCACCTCGCTGCCCATCCTCCTCTACAGCCTCATAGAGAAACACATCAGCATAGAGATGCTCAAGAGAGATCCCACTCTGTACAAGTCAGAGGAACATCCCACTAAAACTGTTTTGAAAGACGATATAATTCCCACACAGAAAAAAAGGTTTGAACCAATTATATTGTTTTTGTTTGAAACATTCTCTCTTTATCTCCCCTCCTCGCTCTCTCCCCCTCCCCCCCATTTCCCGCTCTCTTTCCGTCTCAGGGACGTAGCTAAGAACGCTCTGCTGCGCTGGCCCGTGTTCCTCTACTGGACGTGCCTGGGCTTGTTCAACGCCTGTATCTTCTTCTTTGGTGCCTACTTCCTGTTCGACAACACCACCTTCACCAGTAACGGACAGGTGAGCCCTGGCAACCGTCTCCACTGCAACCGGGGCAGAGCCCCGTTGTCAAGGACCAGTTGACATGTTGCCCCTAACCACAGATCGAGGATCAGATGACCAAACCCCAAATCATAAGCATTGACCATTAGCTGGGTGCCATTTTGCGATTCACTCACAGTGACGGTTGATAGAACAACCATCCATCTACATGTGATTGTCCCATAACACCAGACGTTGAAACGGGAGTAATACAATGTGGTCAGGTTCAGGTTATCTATGGGTAAGTTAAGGTCAGGTTGTGGTTAATTTGTGTTCGGAGTGCAGATGGAAACACAGTGGTCTTCTTTAGCTTGACAGCCATCAGGACTCCATTCATATGGACACTGCAATAGCATCTTTCTCTGTACTGTTGATTTATGTCATTACTGTTTTGTATTGCCTTTGGTCCTGTTTTTTTTTTTTTTAAGTTGAAACATCCTGGAATCCATTTACTCTTTGTCCTGATTATTTTCTCTTCTTCTTCCTCCTCTCTGCTTCTACTTTATTTGACTTTTCTTCCTGTTCCTCAGCTTATGACCACCAACACACAGATGGTAAGCCTGTCTCTCTCCCTCTCTCTCTCTCTCTCTCTCTCTGTCTCTTATCTATCATGTTCTTTTAGCTTCTGTTGGTTTTTAGTTATGAGTTTAGCTTTGAGCTTTACCGTTTCATTTCGAAACATCCATCCATCCCCACCTCCGACATCCACCTCATTCTGCCTGTAGTTGTTTAGTTCCACATCTCTAGAGCGCATCTACCCAGTCCAACACCTGACCTCACTAGCTCCACTCTACTAATACAGATACACTAGTCACTCCCCCACATTATCCTTTATCTGTTGGTAGTGTATTTAACTGTGTGTGTGTGAGAGTGCATATGTGCTCAGTAGTTGTACGTCATAGACGATGCATTTTGTCAAAAAAGCAGACACTCTGCTGTTCATTCTAGCTGCACTGTCTTGGAAGGTGCCCTCTTTCACCCAAACAATGTATGTTCACATTGTCTAGTATTTGTAGAAGATATATTTATTGTACAGAGATACATTTCTAGTTGTCAAGCTCCTTGGGTAGGGACATGATTATGTTGATTAGGCTAGTGAGATGAGGAGGAGGGGATAGTCAGGGATGACGATATGGGGGTTCCAACTCCTCCACTATGCTAATGAAACACATCCTTTCTCACTCTACCTCTTCCTACATCTCTCTTGATCTCTCTGATTACGTCTTCTCCGTCTCTTTCTCTATGGCGTTCTCCTTCTCTCCAAACTCTCCCTCTTGCTCTCCCTCTCTTCATCTGCTCTCCTGTCTCCCGCACTCTTCCTCCTGATCCTTCCCGATGGCAGCTTTGACAGTCATCTGTGTGGAGAGACCACACACACAGAGAGGGGGATGACTAAGGAACAAATGCGTTGATTTGCTCTATTTTTAGCACTATATTTTGCATTCTGCTTTTGCTTTCAAGGTTATTTACCATAATTGGTCTCATTATGCATACAGTGCCTTGGGAAAGTATTCAGACCCCTTGACTATTTCCACATTTTGTTACGTTACAGCCTTATTCTAAAATTGATTAAATAAATAAAAATATCAGCAATCTACACACAATTACCCCATAACGACAAAGCGAAAACAGGTTTTGCAAATGTATAAAAAAAAACCGGATAATATTCAGACCCTTTGCTATGAGACTCAAAATTGATCTGGGGAAGGGTACCAAAACATTTCTGCAGCATTGAAGATCCCTAAGAACACAGTGGCCTCCATCATTCTTAAATGGAAGAAGTTTGGAACCACCAAGACTCTTCCGAGAGCTGACCGCCCAGCCAAACTGAGCAATCACGCTGATAGAACTCTAGATAACCATCTCTGCAGCACTCCACCAATCAGGCCTTCATGGTAGACGTAAGCCACTCCACAATAAAAGGCACATGACAGCCCGCTTTGAGTTTGCTAAAAGGCACCTAAAGACTCTCAGACCATGAGAAACAAGATTCTCTGGTCTGATGAAACCAAGATTGAATTATTTGGCCTGAATGCCAAGCGTCACATCTGGAGGAAACCTGGCACCATCCCTACGGTGAAGCATGGTGGTGGCAGCATCATGCTGTGGGTGTTTTCTTCAGTGACAGGGACTGGGGGACTGGGAGACTAGTCAGGATCGAGCGAAAGATGAACTGAGCAAAGTACAGAGATCTTTGAGGAGAACCTGCTCCAGAGCACTCAGGACAATCAGACTGGGGGGGTGAAGGTTAACTTTCCAACAGGATAACAACCGTAAGCACACAGCCAAGACAGCGCAGGAGTGGCTTCAGGATAAGTCTCAATGTCCTTGAGTGGCCCAGCCAGAGCCCGGACTTGAACCCAATCGAACATCTCTGGAGAGACCTGAAAATAGCTGTGCAACAATGCTCCCCATCCAACCTGACAGAGCTTGAGAGGATCTGCAGAGAAGAATGGGAGAAACTCCCCAAATACAGGTGTGCCAAGCTTGTAGAATCATACCCAAAAAGACTTGACTCTGTAATCGCTGTTTTCAAAGGTGCTTCAACAAAGTACTGAGTAAAGGGTCTGAAATAGTTATGTAAATGTGATATTTCAGTTTTTTTTTCATAATTGGGTATTGTGTGTAGTTTAAGGGAAAACAACAATTTAATCCATTTTAGAAAAGGCTGTAACGTAACAAGATGTGGACGAAGTCACAAGAAGACCACACATTTTCTATGTGATTGAGGTCAGGGCTTTGTGATTGCCACTCCAATACCTTGACTTTGTTGTCCTTAAGCCATTTTCCACAACTTTGGAAGCATGCTTGGGGTCATTGTACATTTGGAAGACCCATTTGCGACCAAGGTTTAACTTCCTCTTGAGATGTTGCTTCAATATATCCACATAATTTTCCTGCCTCATTATGCCATCTATTTTGTGAAGTGCACCAGTCCCTCCTGCAGCAAAACACCCCCACAACATGATGCTGCCACCCCACAACAGGATGCTGCCACCCCCGTGCTTCACGGTTGGGATGGTGTTCTTCGGCTTGCAAGCTTCCCCCTTTTTCCTCCAAACATAACAATGGTCATTATGGCCAAACAGTTCTATTTTTGTTTCATCAGACCAGAGGACATTTCTCCAAAAAGTACAATCTTTGTCCCCATGTGCAGTTGCAAACCGTAGTCTAGCTTTTTTATGGCGGTTTTTGAGCAGTGGCTTCTTCCTTGCTGAGTGGACTTTCAGGTTATGTCGATATAGGACTCGTTTTACTGTGGATATAGACACTTTTGTACCTGTTTCCTCCAGCATCTTCACAAGGTCCATTGCTGTTGTTCTGGGATTGATTTGCACTTTTCGCACCAAAGTATGTTAATCTCTAGGAGACAGAACGCCTCTCCTTCCTGAACGGTATGACGGCTGCGTTGTCCCATGGTGTTTATACTTGTGTACTATTGTTTGTACGGATGAACGTGGTACCTTCAGGTGTTTGGAAATTGCTCCCAAGGATGAACCCAACTTGTGGAGGTCTACAACTTTTTTTCTGAGGTCTTGGCTGATTTCTTTTGATATTCCCATGATGTCAAGCAAAGAGGCACTGAGTTCAAACCCCCGAGCTGACAAGGTACAAATCTATCTGGCCCTGAACAGTTAACCCACTGTTCCTAGGCCGTCATTGAAAATAAGAATTTGTTCTTAACTGACTTGCCTAGTTAAATAAAGGTAAAAATAATAATAATATATCCACAGGTACACCTCCAATTGACTCAAATGATGTCAATTAGCCTATCAGAAGCTTCTAAACCCATGACATAATTTTCCAGGCACAGTCAACTTCTGACCCAGTGGAATTGTGATACAGTGAATTATAAGTGAAATAATCTGTCTGTGAACAATTGTTGCAAAAATTACTTGCCAAAACTATAGTTTGTTAACAAGAAATTTGTGGAGTGGTTGAAAAACTAGTTTTAATGACTCCAACCTAAGTGTATGTAAACCTCCAACTTCTGGGAAGTCCTCTGGGAGGGGGAGAGAATTAGAGGGAGCATACTTAAATTCACAAAGGACACCAGATAAAACAGGAGAATTACACCAGATATAACAGACTGATCCTAGCCCCCCGGCACAGACTATGGCAGCATAGATGCTGGAGATTGAGACCGGTGGGTCGGGGAACACTGTGGCCTGTCCGGACAGGGCCAACAATACCCCCGGACAGGGCCAACCAGGCATGATATAACCCCAGCCACTTTGCCAACGCACAGCCCCCACACCACTAGAGGGATATCAACAGACCACCAACTTACTATCCTGAGACAAGGCTGAGTATAGCCCACAAAGATCTCCACCGCACGAGACCAAGAAGGCACAAAACTGGACAGGAAGATCAGAGTCTGTGACTCCACCCGCTCAAGTGACGCACCCCTCCTAGGGACGGCATGGAAGACCACTAGTAACCCAGTGACTCAGCCCCCGTAACAGGGTCAGAGGCAGACAATCCCAGTGGAGAGAGAGGTGCCGGCCAGGCAGAGACAGCAAGAAAAATATATACTGCAGTTACTTACCAAGAAGATTGTGAATGTTCCTGAGTGACCGAGATACAGTTTGTTCTTGAATCTGCTTCAAAATATATGGCTAGAAAATGGCAGTCTAGCAATGATTAATGACCATTTTGACAAAGCTGGAAGAATTTTGAAAAGAATAATGGGCAAATATTGTACAATCCAGGTGTGCAAAGCTCTTAAAGACTTACCCAGAAAGTCCGTTGCTAGTCCCAGCACTAAAATGCAGGTGAAATTGACATTGCTTGTTTAAGTGTCAAACAGTACAGGGTTTAGGGTTCTAATACAGTCATTATAGATGGTGCTCTGTGTTGAATAATGGTTTTAAAGAAGTCAATGGTTTCAACTGATGTCTCCCTGGAAAACAGATATTTTATCTCAATGGGATTCTGTATGTAGATAAAGGATGAAATGCAGCGTGATGATGTACTGTAGCAGACTGTTCCTCCTCTCTCTGTTCTCTAGATGTTTGGAAACTGGACCTTCGGGACTCTCGTCTTCACTGTGCTGGTGTTTACTGTCACGCTCAAGGTGGGTTAGTGTATGTGAGTGTTTTGTGAATCTGATAATAGTGGATTCCATAATCCCTTTGCACATGTGAATAGCCTGTGTGTGAGAGAAAATGGATCCAGTAGACTTGCTCATCGGTCGTTAGAGCTGTGTGCCCTGCAGGCGTGGCGATTGATAATGTGTGTGTATCCTGTGTGCCCTGCAGGCGTGGCGATTGATAATGTGTGTGTATCCTGTGTGCCCTGCAGGCGTGGCGATTGATAATGTGTGTGTATCCTGTGTGCCCTGCAGGCGTGGCGATTGATAATGTGTGTGTATCCTGTGTGCCCTGCAGGCGTGGCGATTGATAATGTGTGTGTATCCTGTGTGCCCTGCATGCGTGGCGATTGATAATGTGTGTGTATCCTGTGTGTTGCAGCTTGCCTTGGACACACACCACTGGACCTGGATCAACCACTTTGTCATCTGGGGCTCCCTGCTTTTCTATGTCATCTTCTCTCTGCTCTGGGGAGGCATCATCTGGTATGCCTCTCATTCTTACAACTAACTGATTCTTACGCTGTACATTATTAGTATCACTTAAACAGAAATAAAATAACTAGATGTCATCTCTCCCTCTAGGCCCTTCCTGAACTACCAGAGAATGTACTATGTGTTCATGCAGATGTTGTCCAGCGGTCCGGCCTGGCTCGGCATCATCCTTCTCATCGCGATCAGCCTGCTGCCTGATGTGGTCAAGAAGGTCCTCTGCAGGACCCTGTGGCCCACCGCCACCGAACGCGCACAGGTAGGAAGGACCGCAACTTGACCACATAAATAAGAGTGTACAAGTGAATTAAAGGGTTTATTCGTCTTCAGGAAGAATATGTTCAGTAGATAAGTACTGTAGGCCTACCTGTAAAATCACCAAAAGGTATCCAGGTATAGCTCCCTCTGATATGCCAGACAACTCATTTTACTGAGTTACATATAAGGAAATCATTCAATTGAAATTAATTGATTAGGCCCTAATCTATGGATTTCACATGACTGGGGAATACAGATATGCATCTGTTGGTCACAGATACCTTAAAATAAAGTTAGACTGATTTTCTGTTCCACTTCCTATCTGGTGTGACCACTATTTGGCTCCTGCAGCGCAACACATCTCCTTAGCATTGAGTTGATCAGGCTTTTTATTGTGGCCTGTGGATTGTTATCCCACTTCTCTTCAATGTCTATGCGAGGTTGTTGGATATTGGTGGGAACTAAAACACGCTGTCATACACGTCGATCCAGAGCATTCCAAACATGTTTCAGGGTGACATGGCTGGTGAGTATGCAGGCCATGGAAGAACGGGGACATTTCCAGCTTCCAGGAATTGTGTACAGATCCTTACGACATGGGGCTGTGCATCATCATGCTGAAACATGAGGTGATGGCGGCAGATGAATGCCACAACAATGGGCCTCAGGATCTCGTCACGGTATCTCTGTGCATTCAAATTGCCATTGATAAAATGCAATTATGTTCATTGTCCGTAGCTTATGCTTGTCTATACCATAGTCCCACCGCCACCATAGGGCACTCTGTTTACAACGTTGACATCAGAAAATCGCTCACTCACATGACGCCGTACCTTGGATTAATCAGTGAAGACTTCTCCAGCATGCCAGTGGCCATCGAAGTTGAGCATTTGCCCACTGAAGTTGGTTAGGATGCTGAACTACAGTCAGGTCAAGACCCTGATGAGAACGACCAGCACGCAGATGAGCTTCCCTTTCTGACAGTTTGTGCAGAAATTCAGTTGTCCAAACCCACAGTTTCATCAGCTGTCCGGGTGGCTGGTCTCAGACAATCCCACAGTTGAAGAAGCCAGATGTGAAACTCCTGGTCTGGCTTGGTTACACGTAGTCTGCGGTTGTGAGGCTGGTTAGATGTACTGCCAAATTCTCTAAAACCATGTTAGAGGCAGCTTATGGTAGAGAAATGAACATGCAATTTTCTGGCAACAGCTCTGGTGGACATTCCTGCAGTCAGCATGCCAATTGCATGCTCCCTTAAAACTTGAGACGTCTGTGGCATTATGGTGTTTGACAAAACTGCACATTTTAAAGGGCCTTTTATTGTCCCCAGCACAAGGTGCACCTATGTAATGATCATGCAGCTTAATCAGTTTCTTGATATGCCACACCTGCCAGGTGGCTGGATTATCTTGACAAAGGAGAAATGCTCACTAATAGGGATGTAAACACATTTTTGCATAAAATCTGAGAGAAATAAGGTTTCTGTGCGTATGGAAAATGTGTATTTCAGGTCATGAAACATGGGACCAACACTTTACATGTTGCGTTTATATTTTTGTTCAGTGTAGATTGACCCTCTGTTAACCCACACTGTATTGCTAAAATTCCTCCACCTTTCACCACCTATTATTACTACTTCCTGTCACAATTGCATAGGTGTGAGAAATGATTCCACCAAGCCTATCAGAAGGCAAGGTGAAGCAAATATCACATTGCTTATACCTATCCAATGCTTTCAGATCTGTAGCTAAATCTGACTGATTCCTTTCTACTTTTCTCTTCCCTCTCTGCCTCTTCCTTGCTTCCTAATCGCCCCCCTTCAATCTCTCCTGTCCGTCTCTATCTTTCTCTTTTACCCCACCCCTCCCTCTGTCTCCCTCCGCCCTCTGACCCCATCACCCTGGGCAATGGCAATGGCAATGGCAGTCCAATCGCTCGTGCCTTACCGTGGAGCTATCCACCATCTTCGTGCTCACTCAGTCCGACAGCAGATTGAGTTTCTGATTGGCCGAGAGACTGCAGAAGAGGAGGAGGAGGTGACTCTTTTTAAACACTTTCGTCAATGTCACGTCAGTGTTCCACCGTCATTGAGTTACATCAGTTTCAACATTTAGCTCCCAACTTTCCAACGTCAATCACAATAGTGTTCCCATCCAGGGCTTCCATTTCTATGTCAAACAATTGAACTCAAGTGCCAGACAATACTGACATTCATACTGCTAAATATGCTACTGCTGATCAAGCTGATAACAAGCTCTAATCACTGATTTCATAACCTTATTAACCTATCACTAGCTTTCTGTTAGCATCTCGCTAGCTTTACAACCTCACCCAGTACCATACTCAGCCTGTCATTCTCATCATGTTCCTCTATGGATGCTATTCAAATGTAGCACAGTATGTATTGTATATTCATGTGTAAAATGTACGTTGATGTGTTATTCCATCCAAATGCTAACTTGCTAGTATGTGTGGCACATCGACGCTAGACTAATCTTCCGTGACAACAGACAGATTATTGCTAGCAGTACACTGGGAAGTTGAAGGGCTATCATCATGTTAGTTACAGTGCAGTGGTTCACCGCATGTCTTCTATTCGGAACCGCCTCCTGGTTCCTGACCCCTTCTCACCCTTACTGTTTGCCCACAGAGGGTGAGGGCTGATGGCGTGCATGAGGGGAGTGTATCCCCGGCCACGGGCCCGGACCCCAGTCCTGTTGCTGGTGGTGGAGGCAGTGAGAGAGACATGCTTTGCCCTGCTAGGACCTGTGAGGGGGAAAGAGGAGGTGAAGGGGTGCGAGCTGCCAGGACTTATGACTCCATGATGTCACACAACCCTAACTACCTTCTCAGCCAGCCCCTAGACCACGCCCCCTCAGATGGTGAGGGCTGTTACGGTAACTATGGGGTACATCTTGGTGGGTGATGGTTTACGCTTTGTGATTGGGAACATTTCATTTCCTGCTAGAGGCTCTTCACTGCTAGCTGGTTTTGGACAAATCACAACCATGGAATGAAACGCATGGGGCCTTCTGGGTGGTTTACGTGTGATGATTCTCTTCGAGTGCTTTAGGGTGGTTAGCCTGGAAGATCAGGGTGACTGGCTTGGGCTGGTACTGTATTGTAAACTCACTTGGGATACAGAGGCATTTTCTGGCTTTCCTTCTGTCCTGCGGAGAGATGCTCTTAGGTAGCCTAATTTGTTCTTAACTGACATGCCTAGTTAAATAAAGATGACATAAATAATAATAATAATAATAAAAGGTAAAGGTATTTTTATTGGATCACTCACATGCTGTCCGTGTCAACACAGGTTTCAGAGGCAATGCCACACATGCATTTTGTGCAAATAAATACATTTGGTATCTTAAACATGGAGATAAGGTTAAATACCATCAACTGGTATTAACATCAATGAAAACATTGGCATTGATGATTATTATTGAATACATTTGATTGAATAAAATCCCCAGGGCACATGAGTGTACTTTTGACCTCTGGTGTTGGAAAATGGTACAGCATGTATGTTAATCTTTCTTTTTTATTGCATGCTGATCACCTGAATGTGAATTGAACATGAAACAGACCAGGGTATTTTCAGTAGGTCTTACCACTTCCTCTCTCTATTCCCTCCTTCCCTCTCTCCAGGACATTGAAAAAGCTGTTGCAGAGCAGTGTAGCAGAGTTGACCCCCGTGTCCTCTCGCCCTTCTGGCCCCTCCTCCAAACGGAAGAGCACTGACACCTCCCACCTTCACCTTGGGGTTCCAGGGCCCCGAACACTCCACAGGTCTGAGTTCTTCCCCCACAAACTTGTATTGTTCCACTGGGCTGATGGGGGTGGGGCAGACCTCCGCACCCTCAGCCTCTACGTGCTCCGTAAACTCGGGCTGGCTTTGCCTACTACCCACCAGGGCCAGAGACCTCTGTGTGACACGGACAGGCACACACACACAAACACAGGCTGATGTGTGAGCATACACAACGATGTGACCAAAATGTGACCTAAACCTACAAAGAATAGGGATTTGTGTTCCACTCATAAACAATGCATACACAAACGCTCACTAATTCTCACATACTCCTCGAACATGAAACATTTACCATGTGCATTGTCAGCCATTCGGAAGCGGATACGATTTGAGGCTTCCACATGCTTCAGTTCGGCTGGCGCCTTGCCGAGAATGTAACGAGTGCGCTTGCGTACTCCCTTAAGTCACTTGAAAAATCAATACAAAATGTATGTCCATTTTGAGATGCCGTAGCCAGCATACAATTCCTCAAAATAGTCAGAATTAATCTAAGAACTCGTGAAATTTTGACGCTTTTGCCGATGAGATCTTAAGTTGCGCAATTTACATCTAACTAAGATGTTTGGTGCAGTGTTTATCGATGAAAAAATGTGCATGAAAATTAGTTGTCACGTTGAATGACAACAAAGACTTTATTGAAGAATCCCTACTGGTGACCAATCGCCGACTTCGGCTACCGACTTCGGCTTGTGTCCCTGAACAGCTGCAAAAACTCTTCCCGAAGTCCAAAAGGATAAAAATGTCAGAAAATGTCATTATAATACGTGCACGAACTGTTTCGGCTGGGAAGCATGCGGACGCCTTTGACCTCCAAGTTGCCTCCAATTGGTCCTGTCATAGTTCTATTTCAGTCTGGTCCTGATCCCAGTCCACACCACTACTCTACTACTGTGCTATTCTATTCTACTACTTTACTACTCTATTCTACTCTACTACACTACTCAATTACTCTACTCTTCTGCTACTTTATTCTACTCTACTTTACTATACTACACTATTCTACTACTCTATTCTTCTACTCTGCTACTATACTCTATTCTTCTACTCTAATAGTATACTCTATACGGATCTACTCTATTCTTCTACTCTACTACTATACTCTATTCTACTCTACTACTATACTCTATTCTACTACTCTATTCTTCTACTCTGCTACTATACTCTATTCTACTCTACTACTATACTCTATTCTACTACTCTAATAGTATATTCTATACGAATCTACTCTATTCTTCTACTCTACTACTATACTCTATTCTTCTACTCTAATAGTATACTCTATACGAATCTACTCTATTCTTCTACTCTACTACTATACTCTATTCTACTACTCTATTCTTCTACTCTGCTACTATACTCTATTCTACTCTACTACTATACTCTATACGAATCTACTCTATTCTTCTACTCTACTACTATACTCTATTCTACTACTCTAATAGTATACTCTATACGAATCTACTCTATTCTTCTACTCTACTACTATACTCTATTCTACTACTCTAATAGTATACTCTATACGAATCTACTCTATTCTTCTACTCTACTACTATACTCTATTCTTCTACTCTAATAGTATACTCTATACGAATCTACTCTATTCTTCTACTCTACTACTATACTCTATTCTATTCTACTACTATACTCTATTCTACTACTCTATTCTTCTACTCTACTACTATACTCTATTCTACTACTCTATTCTTCTACTCTGCTACTATACTCTATTCTACTCTACTACTATACTCTATACGAATCTACTCTATTCTTCTACTCTACTACTATACTCTATTCTACTCTACTACTATACTCTATACGAATCTACTCTATTCTTCTACTCTAATAGTATACTCTATACGAATCTACTCTATTCTTCTACTCTAATAGTATACTCTATACGAATCTACTCTATTCTTCTACTCTAATAGTATACTCTATACGAATCTACTCTATTCTTCTACTCTACTACTATACTCTATTCTACTCTACTACTATACTCTATTCTACTCTACTACTATACTAATCTACTCTATTCTTCTACTCTACTACTATACTCTATTCTTCTACTCTAATAGTATACTCTATTCTACTCTAGTACTATACTATACTAATCTACTCTATTCTTCTACTATACTACTATACTCTATTCTACTCTACTACTATACTAATCTACTCTATTATTCTACTCTACCACTATACTCTATTCTACTCTACTACTATACTCTATTCTACTCTACTACTATACTATACTAATCTACTCTATTCGTCTACTCTACTACTATACTCTATTCTACTCTACTACTATACTAATCTACTCTATTCTTCTACTCTACTACTCTTCTTCTACTCTACTAATCTACTGTATTCTACTCTACTACTATACTGTATTCTACTCTACTAATCTACTCTATTCTACTACTATACTGTATTCTACTCTACTAATCTACTGTATTCTACTCTACTAATCTACTGTATTCTACTCTACTACTATACTGTATTCTACTCTACTAATCTACTGTATTCTACTACTATACTGTATTCTACTCTACTAATCTACTGTATTCTACTCTACTAATCTACTCTATTCTAGTACTATACTGTATTCTACTCTACTAATCTACTGTATTCTACTCTACTAATCTACTCTATTCTACTACTATACTGTATTCTACTCTACTGATCTACTGTATTCTACTCTACTAATCTACTCTATTCTACTACTATACTGTATTCTACTCTACTAATCTACTGTATTCTACTCTACTAATCTACTCTACTCTACGAATCTACTCTACTACTATACTCTATTCTACTCTACTACTATACTCTATTCTACTCTACTACTATACTAATCTACTCTATTCTTCTACTCTACTACTATACTCTATTCTTCTACTCTAATAGTATACTCTATTCTACTCTAGTACTATACTATACTAATCTACTCTATTCTTCTACTCTAATAGTATACTCTATTCTACTCTAGTACTATACTATACTAATCTACTCTATTCATCTACTCTGCTACTATACTCTATTCTACTCTACTACTATACTAATCTACTCTATTCTTCTACTCTACCACTATACTCTATTCTACTACTATACTGTATTCTACTCTACTAATCTACTGTATTCTACTCTACTAATCTACTCTATTCTACTACTATACTGTATTCTACTCTACTAATCTACTGTATTCTACTCTACTAATCTACTCTATTCTACTACTATACTGTATTCTACTCTACTAATCTACTGTATTCTACTCTACTAATCTACTCTACTCTACGAATCTACTCTACTCTACGAATCTATTCTACTCTACTAATCTGCTCTACTCTATTCTACTACTATACTCTATTCTACTCTACTAATCTACTCTATTCTGCTCTACTAATCTGCTCTATTCTATTCTACTACTATACTCTATTCTACTCTACTAATCTACTCTATTCTGCTCTACTAATCTGCTCTACTCTATTCTACTACTATACTCTATTCTACTCTACTAATCTACTCTATTCTGCTCTACTAATCTGCTCTACTCTATTCTACTACTATACTCTATTCTACTCTACTAATCTACTCTATTCTACTCTACTAATCTACTCTATTCTACTCTACTAATCTGCTCTACTCTATTCTACTACTATACTCTATTCTACTCTACTAATCTACTCTATTCTGCTCTACTAATCTGCTCTACTCTATTCTACTACTATACTCTATTCTACTCTACGAATCTACTCTACTCTACGAATCTATTCTACTAATCTGCTCTACTCTATTCTACTACTATACTCTATTCTACTCTACTAATCTACTCTATTCTGCTCTACTAATCTGCTCTATTCTATTCTACTACTATACTCTATTCTACTCTACTAATCTACTCTATTCTGCTCTACTAATCTGCTCTATTCTATTCTACTACTATACTCTATTCTACTCTACTACTATACACTATTCTACTCAACTACTCTATTAATCTACTCTACTAATCTACTCTACTCTACTTTACTATGATAATCTATTCTACCCCACTACCCTACTTTATGCTACTCTACTCTTCATATGAAAATACTTTAATCCAAAAGGTAAACTCTCACTGAACAAAAGGAGAAATTCTGTATTTGAATGTCCGTCTCTTCTACACAGTGAAATCGTACTGTGTAACAATATCAAATTGACCGGCCTTTTCTGTTTCTATGTTATTTACTGTGTTTCTCTTGTTTTTAACTTTCTTTACTGTTTCTCCATTTTGCTCCTTTTGTTGAAATGACTGGTGTTGCTTTGCAAAATGTTCTGGGGAGAAAGATCTCTGTTATTCTGTTCGCGTGTGTGTCACGGTTTCCATTAGCCGGCAATTGCCAGGCTTTTGCCAATTTTTTTTTAAAGAAAAGCCCATAAGTTAATAAAGCTGTTCCATGCCAAAATGAACAGGATTTTAAAAAATCCCATTGCAAAATAATGCTTTTTATTCATTGACGTTAATACCAGTTGATGGAAATACATTTGACCATCATGCTTATTGGTCTATAGGTTAATTTGTATAATATAGTGGAATTAAATTGACCTGTGTATTTTTGTTAGTCATCATGTATCTAATTTATCCAACACAACTATCACATGTGCACAGCATACAGAGCCTATTTTGAGGGGGATTTGTCCTGCAGCTCCTCAGCTGGTTGCTGCTGGAGTAAAACATGTGCTTTTATAAACCCATTCATTGCGCAACAATTCTAAATTAAATCATATGTTGGGGAAAAAAAGAAAGAGCTACTATTTTTATTTCTCAACTGATAATTGAAGCGTGACTCCCATTCACCATTCAAGTGCAGGCAACATGCTATCAGCGCATCACCCACCACTTTACAATGTGAGCTGGAGGCAGTATGCATTTTGAAAACATACTTCATTGTTTGAAACCTGAATATTTTATTTCATATTCAGAGGCATGTCTTACGTTGCTTCAAAGTAGCCTGTCGGCAAAATCCAAACATGGAAACGTGGAGGAAATTAAGTTTGGGGAAGCTTACAATTTATCCTACAATTTCTACAGTTCTGCGTACCAGTTGTGATTTTTATGTAAGTATTTTCATGGAACAGTTTCATTTAAAACCTTGTTGTTTTTCAAAATCATTTTCACATGGTTGTGAAATGTGAATTAAAATGATCTAAAAGTCAGCTTATGGGAGACCACCAGCCTCTGTCATATGAACATATTAATACACCGTGATCCATTAGCGACTAAATTATTGAGCACATGGAACTCATAGCCTATAGGCCAATGCAGCAGTAGGCCTATAACTTCCATTGCTCTTTCACACGAGGATTGGTGATTATCGAGGCGGCGACTGTTGGAAAGACTTTTCAAAAAGTTTACTGTGAGGAACTATAGTCTTAATATATTATTATTTTCAATGGATGTTAAAAAAACACTTTCCTACATTTCCTGCACAGCAGGCCAGGTACTTCTATGCACAGAGAAACCAGAAACAATACTCCCTCAACATTATCAGGACAGAGAAACCAGACACATGCTCAGGCGCGCGCTCCCTCAACATTATCAGGACAGAGAAACCAGAGACATGCTCAGGCTCGCGCTCCCTAAACATTATCAGGACAGAGAAACCAGACACATGCTCAGGCGCACGCTCCCTCAACATTATCAGGACAGAGAAACCAGACACATGCTCAGGAGCGTGCTCCCTCAACATTATCAGGACAGAGAAACCAGACACATGCTCAGGAGCGTGCTCCCTCAACATTATCAGGACAGAGAAACCAGACACATGCTCATTGCGCACATGGAGCACTCCAAATAAACAACAATGCAAATATTGACAAATCTCATAAATGATGGTTATGAAACAAACCAAAACTTGTTTCTCACAAGTATAGCAGGTTGTGAACTCTGCAAACAATGTTTCCACTCTGAGAATGAGAATGGTAAATGACTGTAAGTAATACAATCATTAACAGAAATTAATGTAAACCAATTATGAGGATTATCGGTACTTTTACTACTGGTGACATATGTCATGGAGAATTGAACAATTCACACAGTGAAACAATGAATGCTCAAGAATTGGCAGGAGACAGCTGAGCGATTCTGGAGAGAGACTCACCAATATCTTCGCCCCTTGTCTCAACATTTTAAATTATACTCAAGACACGATCTTCTCACATTTTATATGCTTTTGACTGACAGCTGCAACTCGATAATCAGCTAGGCCTATTTTCAAGCTCGCTGCCCAAATTGCTGGCTTCCCAAATAGGCGTAGTCTACGGCCTATGAGCTTGTGATCTGAAATAATCCACAGCAATTTTTTAAAAGAAGCTAATGTTTCCGGCGCCACATTTTCCTAACAGAAACCTTGGGGGGATACCTCTACCTTAATATAACAATAACA
Source organism: Oncorhynchus mykiss (assembly GCF_013265735.2). Lineage (NCBI taxonomy): Eukaryota > Metazoa > Chordata > Actinopteri > Salmoniformes > Salmonidae > Oncorhynchus > Oncorhynchus mykiss. The sequence goes on along the minus strand of NC_048586.1, from coordinate 7,602,761 downwards.
GCAGGCTAGGAGCCAAATGAGAATAATGGAATTGTATAACTCTCACTCTAGTGGTGTATCTATCTATTCTAAATCAAATAACATTTATTTACAAAGCACTTTTTACATCAGCAGATGTCACAAAGTGCTGTACAGAAACTAAAACCCCAAACGGCAATCAGTGCAGATGTAGAAGCACAGTGGCCAGGAACAACTCCCTAGGAAGAAGCCTAGAGAGGAACCAGGCTCTAAGGGTTGGCCAGTCCTCTTCTGGCTGTGCCG
>NC_048586.1:7475000-7597500 GCF_013265735.2 Oncorhynchus mykiss | reverse complement strand
CCAGCCCCCTCTTTTCCTCCTCTCCAGTGCCGACATCCTCCACTCTGCATCTCTCTGTCACTGCAGCTGGGGACATCTGCTTCCATCGCAGCTTCAGCATCCTCCCCATCTCCTCTGCAGCCAGCATCCTATCTCTTCTCTAAAACATTACTCTCTTCTCTCCTTTCTGCAGCACCCCTCTCTCCACTCACATCCTCCACACCATCTGTAGTGCGAGCCAGCCAGGCAAGCCCCCCCCCCCCCCAGTAGCATCCTTACCCTGGGCTAGTGACTGTGCAGTCTCCCCCCTCTTGCCTCTTCTCCCCTGGGATAAGCAGCTACGCCAGTCCCTCTCTCCCTCCACCACAGCATCGGCTGTCTGAAGCACCAGGGAGACAGGCAAGCAGGCTCAATCTCTCTCCAGCCACGGCGTCCCTTTTCTGGTTAACAGGACTCCCGTTCCCCCTCCTGAGGATGATCCTGTGGATGAAGACGGAGGAGATGGCTCTAGGAACGATGCTGGAGAGTCTCCGACTGGTCACCCAAAACATAGGTGTGTATCAACAGCATCGCTAACAATAGAAATCTGAGTAACATACAGGAGGTACTGTTGTTAAGAAAGATTTTTCTGAAATGTACAGCCAAAACGTAGGTAACAAGAGCATGACCAGCCAAAACCTAGGTAACAAGAGCATGACCAGCCAAAACCTAGGTAACAAGAGCATGACCAGCCAAAACCTAGGTAACAAGAGCATGACCAGCCAAAACCTAGGTAACAAGAGCATGCTCATTTTAAACACGTCTGAGAAGATAGTGTCGCCTTACCCAACAGTATGACTATTAAAACATTGCTATATGTGGCGTAGTTGTACACTAATTGGTTTGTATGTTATCCTTGTCAATGACCGACCCATCACTGGTATGGGAGGACACTTAGCTATGTTCTGTGAAGCTGTGTTTTGGAGCTGAAAGGTAACATGTTTTTGTGTATGCAGTGTGATATCGACCGACGTCATCGGCACCTCTGCAGGGGGATGTAACGACTCTGGAATTGGCTTGGTTTTTCCTGCCTGTTGTCATGGGGTGACGTCATGTCTTTACATGTATTTGTTTTAGTGTCAGTACCCGTGCAGCTCTAGAATACTTTGGTTGATAAGTTTAGATCAAATGATAGAGAAGATAGACACATAGAGGATTTTCTCTAACATAACCACCATACCTGTTGTATTACATGGTTACTACTGTATTACAATAACCATGTCAAATAGGACTCAAACATGGGTGTAAACAGAAGATTGTATTCTGTTTCTTTCACCACTATCCTGAAGTTAACAACAGTAAATGTGTAGGTCTGTAACAGGAGACCAGGTGGCCCAGAACATGTTACTTCACGTCTATATCTCTCATCATCTCTCCTGACTTCGAGTTACACATAACATCTCCTCTGTCACTGACATTCCTTCCTACCGTAGCCATGTTTTTACTATATGTCATGTATGTGTAAAAATGGTTTTGGTCATAATGTATATCCATCATACATTTCTACTGTCTTTTGGTGCAGGGTTTACACACAGATTGCAAACATGAACTGTTGCTGTGAGTGTTCTAAGCCTGGTTGTCATGGAGTTTTGTGAGTTTAAAAGATGGTGGGCTATATCAGTTGTGCATTTTATGTGTATTATGGACATCATGTACTTACATATACATAATATCAGGTATTATCTATTAGATATGATCCTCCCTAGCCACAGGATGTACTTATTAGATATGATCCTCCCTAGCCACAGGATATACTTACAGTGCATTGCGAAAGTAATGCCCCCTTGAACTTTGCGACCTTTTGCCACATTTCAGGCTTCAAACATAAAGATATAAAACTGTATTTTTTTGTGAAGAATCAACAACAAGTGGGACACAATCATGAAGTGGAACGACATTTATTGGATATTTCAAACTTTTTTAACAAATCAAAAACTGAAAAATTGGGCGTGCAAAATTATTCAGCCCCCTTAAGTTAATACTTTGTAGCGCCACCTTTTGCTGCGATTACAGCTGTAAGTCGCTTGGGGTATGTCTCTATCAGTTTTGCACATCGAGAGACTGACATTTTTTGCCATTCCTCCTTGCAAAACAGCTCGAGCTCAGTGAGGTTGGATGGAGAGCATTTGTGAACAGCAGTTTTCAGTTCTTTCCACAGATTCTCGATTGGATTCAGGTCTGGACTTTGACTTGGCCATTCTAACACCTGGATATGTTTATTTTTGAACCATTCCATTGTAGATTTTGCTTTATGTTTTGGATCATTGTCTTGTTGGAAGACAGATCTCCGTCCCAGTCTCAGGTCTTTTGCAGACTCCATCAGGTTTTCTTCCAGAATGGTCCTGTATTTGGCTCCATCCATCTTCCCATACATTTTAACCATCTTCCCTGTCCCTGCTGAAGAAAAGCAGGCCCAAACCATGATGCTGCCACCACCATGTTTGACAGTGGGGATGGTGTGTTCAGCTGTGTTGCTTTTACGCCAAACATAACGTTTTGCATTGTTGCCAAAAAGTTCAATTTTGGTTTCATCTGACCAGAGCACCTTCTTCCACATGTTTGGTGTGTCTCCCAGGTGGCTTGTGGCAAACTTTAAACAACACTTTTTATGGATATCTTTAAGAAATGGCTTTCTTCTTGCCACTCTTCCATAAAGGCCAGATTTGTGCAATATACGACTGATTGTTGTCCTATGGACAGAGTCTCCCACCTCAGCTGTAGATCTCTGCAGTTCATCCAGAGTGATCATGGGCCTCTTGGCTGCATCTCTGATCAGTCTTCTCCTTGTATGAGCTGAAAGTTTAGAGGGACGGCCAGGTCTTGGTATATTTGCAGTGGTCTGATACTCCTTCCATTTCAATATTATCGCTTGCACAGTGCTCCTTGGGATGTTTAAAGCTTGGGAAATCTTTTTGTATCCAAATCCGGCTTTAAACTTCTTCACAACATTATCTCGGACCTGCTTGGTGTGTTCCTTGTTCTTCATGATGCTCTCTGCACTTTTAACGGACCTCTGAGACTATCACAGTGCAGGTGCATTTATACGGAGACTTGATTACACACAGGTGGATTGTATTTATCATCATTAGTCATTTAGGTCAACATTGGATCATTCAGAGATCCTCACTGAACTTCTGGAGAGAGTTTGCTGCACTGAAAGTAAAGGGGCTGAATAATTTTGCACGCCCAATTTTTCAGTTTTTGATTTGTTAAAAAAGTTTGAAATATCCAATAAATGTCGTTCCACTTCATGATTGTGTCCCACTTGTTGTTGATTCTTCACCAAAAAATACAGTTTTATATCTTTATGTTTGAAGCCTGAAATGTGGCAAAAGGTCGCAAAGTTCAAGGGGGCCGAATACTTTCGCAATGCACTGTATTAGATATGATCCTCTCTAGCCACAGTATGTACTTATTAGATATGATCTTCCCTAGCCACAGGATATACTTATTAGATATGATCCTCCCTAGCCACAGGACGTACTTATTAGACAGTCAATAATCCTCTCAATCCATCTCATCCTATTAATGTGACTCCTGCTGGACTGGCCTTCTATTGAGTTACACATCTATGGCTTGATCCCGCACACGCACGCAAACAAAGGCATCCTCTAACACCACACACACACACACACACACACACACACACACACACCGGCTCAGTATCAGCTTTAGGCCCAGGGGGACTGCTCTCCAGTGTTGATATTGGCCATATGGATTTTGCTCAGGCAGACTTAGAGAAGTGGTATATCAGTCTGTAACTGTCGATATAGAAATAACAGTTACCAAGGCAACACCAGTGTCAATGTTTTGGCTGTCTGCTCGTTAGAATCATACAAGCTTTTGAGATATTACTCAGAGGGGCTGTAGTTTGTGTGTAGTAGCATGGGCATGAGTAATCTAGTGCTACTCTAGTACTCGAACGGATGTCAAAGCTCCATCTATAAACAAAATCACATAGGCCTGTAGGCTACAACTATTTGGTGGAATGTTGCTTGCAGTGTTCAATGTGGAATTGTTCATGCATTTGGAAAAATCAAAAGAACAGGCAGCATAAACTAAATCAAAACGTCAGTATATCAAAAACAACACATTTTGGTTTGTAACCCTGAAAGAATTGTCTTTTCATCATTTCAAATGATCACTCTGTAAATAACTGTTCCAGGCATGAGATGTGCATGCATCACTTCTCACTGGCAACTTTTTTCATTTGGAAAAATATTCTGTCGTGTTATATTACATGTTATTTTTACTATAAAATAGTTGTGTTGACTGTGGGCTCGGGAAATGTGTGTCTTTCTGCTAAATTAACTAAACAAAGCTATGACATTGCACAGCCATAGCTTTTACTAGAAAGCTCCACTGCTGAGGGTACTGCCTTTTTCAAGATTGTGTTCCACGATATAATATGACCAGTTGATATTACGGTTTCAATAAATGTCATCTTAAATAGTACTTAATTTATTTATGGACTGAATATACAGTACCAGTCAAAAGTTTGGACACACCTACTCATTCAAGGGTTTTTCTTTATTTTTTATTATTTTCTACATTGTAGAATAATGGTGAAGACATCAAAACTATGAAATAACACATATGGAATCATGTAGTAACCAAAAAAGTGTTAAACAAAATCTAAAATATATTTAAGATTCTTCAAAGTAGCCACCCTTTGCCTCGATGAAGTGCTGAGCACTTGTTGGCTGCATTTCCTTCCAACTCATACCAAAACATCTCAACTGGGTTGAGGTCGAGTGATTGTGGAGGCCAGGTCATCTAATGCAGCACTCCATCACTCTCCTTCTTGGTCAAATAGCCCTTACACAGCCTGTAGGTGTGTTGGGTCATTGTCCTACTGAAAAACAAATGATAGTCCCACTAAGCCCAAACCAGATGGGATGGTGTATCGCTGCAGAATGCTGTGACAGCCATGCTGGTCAAGTGTGCCTTGAATTCTAAATAAATAACAACATTGTCACCAGCAAAGCACCATCACACCTCTCCCTCCATGCTTCACAGTGGGAACCACACATGCGGATATCATCTAATTCACCTACTCTGTGTCTCGCAATGGTACGGTGGTTGGAAAATTTGGTCTGATGAGTCCAAATTTGATACAGCCTGGATTTGGACCAAGGTGTCTGTAGTGATACCTCTAGCACAGTGCCTTAGAAGCTTAATGAAGTAGTCACCTGGACTGTGGTGTGTATTGTATGGTGTTAGTGTGTGTGTGTGTGGGGGGTGTGTGTGTGTGCTGTAAGGTGTGTGTGTGTGTGTGTTGTAAGGTGTGGGTGTGTGTGTGTTGTAAGGTGTAGGGGTGTGTGTGTGTGCTGTACGGTGTGTGTGTGTGTGTGTGTGTGTTGTAAGGTGTGTGCGTGTGTGTGTGTGTGTGTGTGTGTGTTGTACGGTGTGTGGGTGTGTTTAGGTATTGTGTGTGTGTTTAGGTATTGTGTGTGTGTGTGGGGGGGGGGGGGGGTAGTGTGTGTGTGTGTGTGTGTTTAGATATTGTCTGTGTGTGTGTGTGTTTAGGTATTGTGTGTGTGTGTTGTATATGCTCTGTGTGTGTGTGTGTGTGTGTGTGTTTTTTGTATGCTCTGTGTTTTTGTGTGTGTGTGTTTTGTATGCGGTGTGTGTGTGTTTTGTCTGTGTGGGTGTGTGTGTATGCTGTGTATCAAATCAAATTTTACTGGTCACATACACATGGTTTGCAGATGTTAATGTGAGTGTAGTGAAATGTTTGTGCTTCTAGTTCCAACATGCAGTAATATCTAACAAGTAATCTAACAATTTCACAACAACTACCTTTTACACACAAGTGTAAAGGAATGAATAAGAGTATGAACATAAAAATATATGGATGAGCGATGGCCGAACGGCATAGGCAAGATGGTATAAAGTACAGTATATACATATGAGACACGTAACGCGCCAATGTAAGGGGGTGCTCCCTCTGCTGTTTCCTGGAGTCCACGATCATCTCCTTTGTTTTGTTGACGTTGAGTGTGAGTTTTTTTTCCTGACGCCACACTCCAAGGGCCTTTTTTTTATTTTTGTTTTTACCTTTATTTAACTAGGCAAGTCAGTTAAGAACAAATTCTTATTTTCAATGACAGCCTAGGAACAGTGGGTTAACTGCCTGTTTAGGGGCAGAACGACAGATTTGTACCTTGCCAGCTCGGGGGTTTGAACTTGCAACCTTCCGGTTACTAGTCCAACGCTCTAACCACTAGGTTACCCTGCCGCCCCGCCTTTACCTCCTCCCTGTAGGCCGTTTCGTCGTCGTTGGTAATCAAGCCTACCACTGTAGTGTTGTCTGCAAACTTGATGATTGTGTTGGAGGCGTGCATGGCCATGCAGTCAAGGGTGAACAGGGAGTACAGGAGAGGGCTGAGAACGCACCCTTGTGGGGCCCCAGTGTTGAGTATCAGCGGGGTGGAGATGTTGTTTCTTACCCTCACCACCTGGGGGCGTCCCGTCAGAAAGTCCAGGACCCAGTCGCACAGGGCGGGGTCGAGACGCAGGGTCTCGAGCTTAATGACGAGTTTGGAGGGTACAATGAGATTAAATGCTGAGCTGTAGTCGATGAACAGCATTCTTACATAGGTATTCCTCTTGTCCAGATGGGGTAGGGCAGTGTGCAGTGCAATTTTGTATTTTTATTTATCTGTTATTTTACCAGGTAAGTTGACTGAGAACACGTTCTCATTTACAGCAACGACCTGGTGAATAGTTACAGCGGAGAGGGGGGGATGAATGAATGAGCCAATTGAAAACTGGGGATTATTAGGTGACCGTGATGGTTTGAGGGCAAGATTTGGAATTTAGCCAGGACACCGGGGTTAACACCCCTACTCTTACGATAAGTGACATGGGATCTTTAATGACCTCAGAGAGTTAGGACACCCATTTAACGTCCCATCCGAAAGACTGCACCCGACACAGGGATGTGTCCCCAATCACTGCCTTGGGGCATTGGGATATATTATTTTAGACCAGAGGAAAGAGTGCCTCCTACTGGCCCTCCAACACCACTTCCAGCAGCATCTGGTCTCCCATCCAGGAACTGACCAGGACCAAACCTGCCTAGCTTCAGAAGCAAGCCAGCAGTGGTATGCAGGGTGTTATGCTACTGACAATTGCAGTGCAATTGCGATTGCATCGTCCGTGGACCTATTGGGGTGGTAAGCAAATTGGAGTGGGTCTAGGGTGTCAGGTAGGGTGGAGGTGATATGATCCTTGACTAGTCTCTCAAAGCACTTCATCATGACGGAAGTGAGTGCAACGGGGCGATAGTCGTTTAGCTCAGTTACCTTAGCTTTCTTGGGAACAGGAACAATGGTGGCCCTCTTGAAGCATGTGGGAACAGCAGACTGGGATAGGGATTGATTGAATATGTCCGAAAACACACCAGCCAGTTTGTATGCGCATGCTCTGAGGACGCGGCTAGGGATGCTGTCTTGCAAGGGTTAACACGTTTAAATGTTTTATTCACGTTGGCTGTGGTGAAGGAGAGCCCGCGGGTTTTGGTAGCGGGCCGTGTCGGTGGCACTATATTGTCCTCAAAGCAAGCAAAGAAGTTGTTTAGTTTGTCTGGGAGCAAGACATCGGGGTCCGCGACGGGGCTGGTTTTCTTTTTGTAGTCCATGATTGACTGTAGACCCTGCCACATACCTCTCGTGAGCCGTTGAATTCCGACTCTACTTTGTCTCTATACTGACCCTTAGCTTGTTTGATTGCCTTGCAGATTCGATCTTGCAACCTTTCGGTTACTTTTCCAATGCTCTAACCACTAGGCTACCTGCCGCCCCAATTGTGCGTGTGTGTGTGTGTGTTTTGTATGGTGTGTGTGTGTTTTGTGTGGTGTGTGTGTTTTGTATGCTCTGCGTGTGTGTGTTTTGTATGCTCTGCGTGTGTGTGTTTTGTGTGCTGTGGGTGTGTTTTGCATGCCGTGTGTGTGTGTGCTCTTTGTGTGTTTTGTGTGCTCTGTGTGCTGTGTGTGTTCTCTATGCAGTATGTGTGTGTTGTATTCAGTGTGTGCGTGTTTTGTATGCAGTGTGTGCGTGTTTTGTATGCAGTGTGTGCGTGTTTTGTATGCAGTGTGTGCGTGTTTTGTACGCAGTGTGTGTGTGTTTTGTATGCCTTGCGTCTGTTTTGTATGTAGTATGTGTGTTTTGTAGTCAGTATGTGTGTGTTTTGTATGCAGTGTGTGTGTGTGTGTGTGTGTGTGTGTGTGTGTGTGTGTGTGTGTGTGTGTGTGTGTGTGTGTGTGTGTGTGTGTGTGTGTGTGTGTGTTTTGTATACAGTGTGTGTGTGTGTGTGTTTTGTATGCAGTGTGTGTGTATGTGTGTGTTTTGTATGCAGTGTGTGTTTTGTATGCAGTGTGTGTTTTGTATGCAGTGTGTGTGTGTGTGCGTGTGTGTGTGTGTGTTTTGTATGCAGTGTGTGTGTGTGTGTGTTTTGTGTGTGTGTGTGTGTGTGTGTGCGTGTGTGTGTGTGTGTTTTGTATGCAGTGTGTGTGTGTGTGTGTTTTGTATGCAGTGTGTGTGTTTTGTATGCAGTGTGTGTGTTTTGTATGCAGTGTGTGTGTTTTGTATGCAGTGTGTTTTTTGTATGCAGTGTGTGTTTTGTATGCAGTGTGTGTGTGTGTGTTTTGTATGCAGTGTATGTGTGTGTTTTGTATGCAGTGTGTGTGTGTGTGTTGTATGCAGTGTGTGTGTGTGTTCTGTATGCAATGTGTGTGTGTTTTGTATGCAGTGTGTGTGTGTGTGTGTGTGTGTGTGTGTGTGTTGTGTATGCAGTGTGTGTGTGTTTTTTTTGTATGTAGTGTGTGTGTTTTGTATGCTGTGTGTTTTTTGTATGCAGTGTGTGTTTTGTATGCAGTGTGTGTGTGTGTGTGTGTGTGTGTGTGTGTTTTGTATGCAGTGTTTGTGTGTGTTGTATGCAGTGTTTGTGTGTGTTGTATGCAGTGTGTGTGTGTGTTCTGTATGCAGTGTGTGTGTGTGTGTGTGTGTGTGTGTGTGTGTGTGTTTTGTATGCGGTGTGTGTGTGTGTTTGTTTTGTATGCAGTGTGTGTGTGTTTTGTATGCTGTGTGTGTGTGTGTGTGTGTTCTGTATGCAGTGTATGTGTGTTTTGTATGCTGTGTGTTTTTTGTATGCATTGTGTGTTTTGTATGCAGTGTGTGTGTGTGTGTGTGTTTTGAATGCAGTGTATGTGTGTGTTTTGTATGCAGTGTGTGTGTGTGTTCTGTATGCAGTGTGTGTGTGTGTGTGTGTGTGTGTGTGTGTGTGTTTTGTATGCAGTGTGTGTGTGTGTGTGTGTTTTGTATGCAGTGTGTGTGTTTTGTATGCTGTGTGTGTGTGTGTGTGTGTGTTTTGTATGCAGTGTGTGTGTGTGTGTTTTTTGTATGCAGTGTGTGTGTGTTTTGTATGCAGTGTGTGTGTGTGTGTGTTTGTTTTGTATGCAGTGTGTGTGTGTGTGTGTGTGTTTTCTATGCAGTGTGTGTGTGTGTGTGTGTGTGTGTGTGTGTGTGTGTGTGTGTTTTGTATGCAGTGTGTGTGTGTGTTTTGTATGCAGTGTGTGTGTGTGTGTTTTGTATGCAGTGTGTGTTTTGTATGCAGTGTGTGTGTGTGTGTGTGTTTTGTATGCAGTGTGTGTGTGTGTGTTTGTGTGTTTTGTATGCAGTGTGTGTGTGTGTGTGTGTTTTGTATGCAGTGTGTGTGTGTGTGTGTGTTGTGTGCAGTGTGTGTGTTTTGTGTGCAGTGTGTGTGTTTTGTATGCAGTGTGTGTGTGTTTTGTATGCAGTGTGTGTTTTTTGTATGCAGTGTGTTTGTGTTTTGTATGCAGTGTGTGTGTGTTTTGTATGCAGTGTGTGTGTTTTGTATGCAGTGTGTGTTTTGTATGCAGTGTGTGTGTGTGTGTGTGTTTTGTATACAATGTGTGTGTGTGTTTTGTATGCAGTGTGTGTGTGTGTGTGTTTTGTGTGCAGTGTGTGTGTTTTGTGTGCAGTGTGTGTGTTTTGTGTGCAGTGTGTGTGTTTTGTGTGCAGTGTGTGTGTTTTGTATGCAGTGTGTGTGTTTTGTATGCTGTGTGTGTGTGTTTTGTATGCAGTGTGTGTGTGTGTGTGTGTGTGAGTGTGTGTGTGTGTGTGTGTGTGTTTTGTATGCGGTGTGTGTGTGTGTTTGTTTTGTATGCAGTGTGTGTGTGTGTTTTGTATGCAGTGTGTGTTTTGTATGCTGTGTGTGTGTGTGTGTGTGTGTGTGTGTGTGTGTGTGTGTGTGTGTTTTGTATGCGGTGTGTGTGTGTGTTTGTTTTGTATGCAGTGTGTGTGTGTTTTGTATGCTGTGTGTGTGTGTGTGTGTGTGTGTGTGTGTGTGTGTGTTTTGTATGCAGTGTGTGTGTGTTTTGTATGCTGTGTGTTTTTTGTATGCAGTGTGTGTTTTGTATGCAGTGTGTGTGTGTGTGTGTATGTGTGTGTGTTTTGTATGCAGTGTATGTGTGTGTTTTGTATGCTGTGTGTGTGTGTTCTGTATGCAGTGTGTGTGTGTGTGTGTGTGTGTGTGTGTGTGTGTTTTGTATGCAGTGTGTGTGTGTGTGTGTGTTTTGTATGCAGTGTGTGTGTGTGTGTGTGTGTGTTGTATGCTGTGTGTGTGTGTGTGTGTTTTGTATGCTGTGTGTGTGTGTGTGTGTGTTTTGTATGCAGTGTGTGTGTGTGTGTTTTTTGTATGCAGTGTGTGTGTGTTTTGTATGCAGTGTGTGTGTGTGTGTGTTTTGTATGCAGTGTGTGTGTGTGTGTTTGTTTTGTATGCAGTGTGTGTGTGTGTGTGTGTGTGTGTGTGTGTGTGTGTGTGTTTTGTATGCAGTGTGTGTGTGTGTGTGTGTTTTGTATGCAGTGTGTGTGTGTGTTTTGTATGCAGTGTGTGTGTGTGTGTGTGTTTTGTATGCAGTGTGTGTGTTTTGTATGCAGTGTGTGTGTGTGTGTGTGTGTGTGTTTTGTATGCAGTGTGTGTGTGTGTGTGTGTGTGTGTTTTGTATGCAGTGTTTGTGTGTTGTGTGCAGTGTGTGTGTGTTGTGTGCAGTGTGTGTGTTTTGTGTGCAGTGTGTGTGTTTTGTATGCAGTGTGTGTTTGTGTTGTATGCAGTGTGTGTTTTTTGTATGCAGTGTGTGTGTGTTTTGTATGCAGTGTGTGTGTGTTTTGTATGCAGTGTGTGTGTTTTGTATGCAGTGTGTGTTTTGTATGCAGTGTGTGTGTGTGTGTGTGTGTTTTGTATACAATGTGTGTGTGTGTGTGTTTTGTATGCAGTGTGTGTGTGTGTGTGTTTTGTGTGCAGTGTGTGTGTTTTGTGTGCAGTGTGTGTGTTTTGTATGCAGTGTGTGTGTTTTGTATGCTGTGTGTGTGTGTGTGTGTGTGTGTGTGTGTGTGTGTGTGTGTGCGTGTGTATTGTGTGATGTGAGGATACTGATACTGAGGAATCAGTCATGGACAGGTGAGAGATTCAACCCTATTAGCCCCCAAGTTCTTCCATACCTTATTGTTTGGGCCAAGACTGGCTCACATAGTGGAATACTTGGCTGTGTGTTTCTCTAGGGTGGGCAATTCCAAACCTCGATAGCCTGATTGGTGTCTAACACACCTGACTCCAAAAATCACCTAATCATGATCTTCAGTTTAGAATGACGTGATTAATTAGCTGTGTTTGCTAGGGATGGAGAAGAAGTGTGACACCAATCAGGCCCCCGAGGACTGGAGTTGTCCACCCCTGACCTAGACGATTCACCTGCCTCTCTGGTTTTTGATGAGATGTCTTGTTTTTGTCTCTCTTTTTGTGGTCTGTTGTTAGGGAGAATGTGACTTCCCTCTGGCCATCAGAGAGAAATCGTGCCAACATTCACAGAGAGTAGGGAGGGAGGGAGTGGGGGAGAGAGACAGCAGCAACTAGATCTTCTGCACAGATTCTCAGACCTGGGCCCTGACAGTAAATCTCAGTAAGACAAAAATAATGGTCTTCCAAAAAAGGTCCAGTTGCCAAGACTACAAATGATATCTAGACACCATTGCCCTAGAGCACTCACAACTATACATACCTCGGCCTAAACATCAGAGCCACAGACAGACCTGGCTCTCAAGAGAATACAGGCTATGCGCCCACAAAATTAGTTGTAAACTGAGCTGCACTTCCTAACCTCCTGCCAAATGTATGACCATATCAGAGACATTTCCCTCAGATTACACAGATCCACAAAGAATTTGAAAACAAACAACATTTTTATAAACTCCCATATCTACTGGGTGAAATACCACAATGCAATCACAGCAGCAAGATTTGTGACCTGTTGCCGCAAGAAAAGGGCAACCAGTGAAGAACAAACATCATTGTAAATACAACCCATATTTATGCTTATTTATTTTCCCTTTTGTACTTTAACTATTTGCACATAATGTGACATTTGAAATTTATTTTATTATTTTGGAACTTTTGTGAGTTATGTTTACTGTACATTTTTATTGTTTATTTAACTTTTGTTTATCATCTACTTCACTTGCTTTGGCAATGTTAACATATGTTTCCCATGACAATAAAGCCCCTTGAGTTATAATGTTGTAACATGATTTTGAAACCAGTCAAGCATGTTGTAAACCCCATGAGCAGAACTATTAACTAGAATTACTAAGCGTTTCACTGTCATGCACAAAATCAACCATTATTCAGATGGACACCGTAATAAACCAGATTAGTGACCCTAATATAAAAAACAGATGAAACAGTGCTACCATGTCTATGGCCCACTATGTGTAGACTAAACTGCACAGTTCTCATATCACCCACTATGCCCATTGCTTGACTAGAAGTAGGTCAAATCAGCCAGTTAGGAAATTGAGGTGAGGACAGAAGTGATTGCTGCCCAACATCTCTGCCCCCTCTCTGCTGATTACAACACTTTATATTCCTGATGAGCTGAGAGTCTATCTGCAGCGAGATGCAGTTTAGATCAGAAATCACATAAAGAGCAATCTGAGCTCAATCAGCAGGGTCAGTGCTGTCTGCAGCTTGAGTTGAATTGTACAGTGCAGAACACACAGTATCTCTCTCTCTCTCGCTCTCTCTCCCCCCTCCAACAGGGAGTGTCTCTGACAATCTTCCTGGTTTGCTGGTTGCATGATTTGAGCCAGCTTGAAAACCCAGCAAGGTCAGCTTTGACTCCTGTATCTGTGGTTTATGACCAGCAGGGTTGCCAGGAACCTATGTTTGTTTCAGATCAGTGTTTCTCTACTTATTCTCAGTTGACTGCCAGGGTGTGAACATTTTCATTCTACCCCAGCATTCTGTGTGTGCAGAAGAGAGACAGCAGATAGGAGGAGGTTGAGAATGAGGGGTGAAGCTCACCTACATGACAAACGAGGGCTGCGGAAGGGAGGGAAGAGGTGTATGGAGTGGAGGTGTGATGGAGAGGTGGAGACAACAGTGGTGGTGTCTTGCCTCTCCTTCTCTACAATTTTCTCATCAGTATGGGAGTGAGAGGCACTCCTCTCACCTTTTCACAGCCTACAGTAGCAGCCACAGTCTGTTAACCTGCCTGCCTGTTGACTATCACCGCATCTCTGCACACTAACCTATTCCAAGCTTATATGCCTAAACGAGGTAGACACTAACCGGCTCCCATGAGATGGAGAGTCTGCCAATATAAACCAGCTCCCTCACTCAATGACTAGCCACTACACTCATCTAGATTTAAATCCTCTAGCAGTCCAGAGCTTTCATTGAACTATTGAGCCATGTGTGATTGCTGGCATATCTGATTTGCGTTTGCATTTTAAAATGTTTAGAACGGTCCACCATGGAACAAGGGATAGACTTGAGAGAGATTAGTGGTAGAAGCAATGGCTGATATAATTAGCCCCAGCAGAAGGGGATTTGTGCTTAAACGGCTGCCCTCTCTTTCTACCCCTCCTCTTCTCTCCTCCTCTCCCTCTGTTCTTCCCCCTCTCTCTCTTTTTCTCTCCTTTAAGTGTTTATGCTTCACTCTAGCTCGGTCGTGATGAGGAGTGTGTGTGTGTTCAGTGCCGGGCCCACTGCACTTTCTGAAATCAGTCTTGGCTGAGGCATGAGTGACAGACAAGGACTTAGCTCTGGGGCTCGGCTCTGCTTGGATTGAACTGGACTCCTGTTTCTGGCTGACTTATCTCTACACTATGCATTCACACCTCTACACACAGACTGCATGTGAGTGTGTGCTGAATCACTCCTCTGAGTGATAGTACATTGCAACTGATCCGGACCAGAACCAGTCACTTACCTCTTGGAGTGTGTACCGGCGCGGTCTAACTGGGTCGGGGTACCTCTGGATGTGTGGGAGCAGCGCGGTCCATCATGTCTGTCCATGAGTTTCTGCGGGAGGGGGCAGGCGAGGTGCCCTCCCGGATCATGAACAGACTGAGTCAGATGATCCAGAGCCTGGACATCTCTGGACTGGCCTCCCCCTTCACCCCCGAAGCCAGCCGAAGGAACTCCTGGAGGGACTGGAACGGTAGGAGAGAATGTGTTGTGTGGGATGGAGGGGAAGGAATGTGGGGTGAGGTGTTCCGTGGGTCCTTTCCTCTAGGGATGAGGTTCTGGAAGGATTTCTTTAGGGCAGTGAGCACAGATCATCACACACAAGGTTTCCTGTGGGCTTCTCTGCTCCATACTGGGGTGTGTACACTCGCTCGTGCAGGCATAGAGTACAAACCCAAAAGTCACTCTGGGACCCATTTTAAAGGTATAAAAGAAGGCAGCCAAGCAGTAGTCTCATCAGATGGACAATACACAGTAGTCTCATCAGATGGACAATACACAGTAGTCTCATCAGATGGACAATACACAGTAGTCTCATCAGATGGACAATACACAGTAGTCTCATCAGATGGACAATACACAGTAGACTGAGCAGTTGCTGTAGTTGCAGCAGTAGAGGTTGTTGTAGCAGTGACTCAGAAGTGATACATCACAATTAGGGAGATCATTAGCATAGCACAGCACAGTGTTAGAAGCAATACAAGTAAGCTATTGTGAGGGCATTTTTATAGTAGTTGCACAGTGGGGGATAGTTTATTAAAGTGCATGCTGTAGCGTTAGCAATAGCATCAGTAGAAGACCTCCAGAGTCTGGTCTTCAGACAGGGGGAGACATGCTGAGGAAGCCCAGGAGGAGCCCTCTGAGGTGGGGTAGCAGCAGTGTGGAAAAGCTACCTCTGGTGCCACTGAGATCGCGTGAGTCAGTCATTGGTTCAGCTCTGGGCTTAGGTGTGTGTGTGTGTGTGTGTGTGTGTGTGTGTGTGTGTGTGTGTGTGTGTGTGTGTGTGTGTGTGTGTGTGTGTGTGTGTGTGTGTGTGTGAGAGAGAGACTACAGTGCGAGGCTACACTGCGTGTAACCTTGCCTTGCTGTAATGTATTCAGCCTTGCTCCATGACTCTTGTTTATGTGTGCCAGTCTATTTCTCCATGAAGGTCTTGCAGACATTTAGCCCTAAGTGACTGAGTCTGGATCTCACTAAATGTCACTGTTCATTGCAACCTCTTGCTCTGCCTAGTACTCAACGTTATGGGCTGTATGAAATGGAAGGGGCTGATGTATGGCTAGTGTGTACTGTACTTCTGTATGTCTCCTATCTCTTCTAAAAAATCTTCCCCTCTCCCAGCAGCTCTGTTAAACCCATTATCTGGGAGTGAAAGCCAGACCTTATGTTTACCCCCTGAAATGGCCCCCTGGGTTTCTGAGCACTATGTTACAGGGTAAAGGGACAAATACTGTTGTCACCTCGCTTTCCTTCCAAGGTTCATCAACAAAGTAAGACTTTGCCCATAATGAGTCTCTCTCTCTCTCTTTATCGCTGACTAAAGGTTGTCAAATGTCAGGCTTTTCTACATAAGTATTGACAGGTATCTGTTGCAACCTCACTCCACACACAAACTGTACTGATTGGTCTATTTGTGTCCATCGTTAAATACTCTCTGTATCACTCTTATTGAATAGTGCTGCATAAGTGTGGTATTCTCTCTCTCTCTCATTTTCTCCCTCCCTCTTCACCCTTCATTATTCACTCTTCATTATTCACTACTTCATTATTCACTCTTCATTATTCATTACTTCATTATTCACTCTTCATTATTCATTACTTCATTACTTCATTACTTCATTACTTCATTACTTCATTCTTCATTATTCACTCTTCATTATTCACTACTTCATTATTCACTCTTCATTATTCACTACTTCATTATTCACTCTTCATTATTCATTACTTCATTATTCACTTCATTATTCACTCTTCATTATTCACTACTTCATTATTCACTCTTCATTATTCATTACTTCATTATTCACTTCATTATTCACTCTTCATTATTCACTACTTCATTATTCACTCTTCATTATTCATTACTTCATTATTCACTTCATTATTCACTCTTCATTATTCACTACTTCATTATTCACTCTTCATTATTCATTACTTCATTATTCACTTCATTATTCACTCTTCATTATTCACTCTTCATTATTCACTCTTCATTATTCACTACTTCATTATTCACTCTTCATTATTCACTACTTCATTATTCACTCTTCATTATTCATTACTTCATTATTCACTTCATTATTCACTCTTCATTATTCATTACTTCATTATTCACTCGTCATTATTCACTCTTCATTTTTCACTCTTCATTATTCACTCTTCATTTTTCACTCTTCATTACTTCATTATTCATTACTTCATTACTTCAATATTCATTACTTCATTATTCACTCTTCATTACTTCATTATTCATTACTTCATTATTCACTCTTCATTATTCACTCTTCATTACTTCATTATTCATTACTTCATTATTCACTCTTCATTATTCACTCTTCATTATTCACTCTTCATTAGTTCATTCCAAAGCTTAAATACCTCCGTAGTCCACCGCACTCCTCTTTCCTCTTCTCTCCCCTCTCTCTTTCCTCAGAAAGTGGGAGCATCTGAGCAGTATAACTCTTGTGGCATACATGTCTCTGGCTTTATGCCCGACACACTAATAACCTTAACCACCCTCAGGTCAGCGAAAGCAAACACACGTCTCACACACAAACATTCATATGGTTGTATAGCATTTGACACCTAACTGTTTTACTGCTACAGCACCTGCATATAGGGCCAGATAATAGTCTGATCATTGAAATAAAATGGGTAAGAATGGTCTAATTTGTGGTAGAATGGCATCATTCCACATGCCATCTATCAATAGGGTCAGAATAACTATATTTAGTCAGAACTGTCTCTGTCATTGAGAGGTAAAATTAAGAATCAGGTCTTTCAGTGGTTTTGTAAGAATGAAGTCTTTGAGTGAGATAGTGGGGATAGTTAGTTAGAATAGATTATTTATTTGAATGGTGCTGTTGGAATGCAGTGTGTGAATGGTTAAATGGTGAATGGTGAATGGTGCTGTTAGAATGCAGTGTGTGAATGGTTAACTGGTGAATGGTACTGTTAGAATGCAGTGTGTGAATGGTTAACTGGTGAATGGTGCTGTTAGAATGCAGTGTGTGAATGGTTAACTGGTGAATGGTGCTGTTAGAATGCAGTGTGTGAATGGTTAACTGGTGAATGGTGCTGTTAGAATGCAGTGTGTGAATGGTTAACTGGTGAATGGTGCTGTTAGAATGCAGTGTGTGAATGGTTAACTGGTGAATGGTGCTGTTAGAATGCAGTGTGTGAATGGTTAACTGGTGAATGGTGCTGTTAGAATGCAGTGTGTGAATGGTTAACTGGTGAATGGTGCTGTTAGAATGCAGTGTGTGAATGGTTAACTGGTGAATGGTGCTGTTAGATTGCAGTGTGTGAATGGTTAAATGGTGAATGGTGCTGTTAGAATGC
This sequence comes from Oncorhynchus mykiss, assembly GCF_013265735.2. Taxonomy (NCBI): domain Eukaryota; kingdom Metazoa; phylum Chordata; class Actinopteri; order Salmoniformes; family Salmonidae; genus Oncorhynchus; species Oncorhynchus mykiss. The sequence continues at coordinate 7,579,590 of NC_048586.1, read as the reverse complement.
AGTGTGTGAATGGTTAACTGGTGAATGGTGCTGTTATAGAATGCAGTGTGTGAATGGTTAACTGGTGAATGGTGCTGTTAGAATGCAGTGTGTGAATGGTTAACTGGTGAATGGTGCTGTTAGAATGCAGTGTGTGAATGGTTAACTGGTGAATGGTGCTGTTAGAATGCAGAGTGTGAATGGTTAAATGGTGAATGGTGCTGTTAGAATGCGATGTGTGAATAGTTAAATGGGACTAGGGTATTTGAATAGAGTCTTTGTCCTGCTGGTGATGATTAGCTGAGATAAGGTAGGACAGGATGGTAGGCAGGACCGGAGGAGAGGCCATGCTCTGTTAGTGCAGGTAAATGAGGACATAGAAATGAGCCCTGGGCCTTTATTCACAAAGTCTCAGAGTAAGAGTTCTGTTCTAGGATCAATTTGGCATTTCAGACCATAATGAATAAGATAATGGGACCTGTTACTAGATCCTAGCACTCCTACTCTGAGATACTTTGTAAATACAAGCCCAGAGCTGTGATCCCTGTGTACCTGCGCTGCTGACTTGGGTAGGGGGACTAGTATACACATGTCCAGGTATGAGTGTTTCAGGCATATAACTACAATTACAAATACTATGTCTATGGTTTCAGATGCAGAGGCAGACCCAGTTTAGCTCATGTAACAGATGACACGAAATGTCATATCCTGAGGTAAACACACATGAGTTACATGGGCAGGTATAGGAGAAAATGGTAATGAGCAGGGAGGGTCAGCTATTGTCCTGTAGTGTAGTAGTTAGAGGAGGTAACCTGAGGTGGGAAGAGGAAGTCAGGGCAGGGTAATGCCTGAGTGACATGCTGCAGGCTATAAATCACCGACAGCCTGAGAGCGAAGAGGGAGGGAGTGTGGGAATGAGAGCAGGAGGGCAGAGGTAAAGAGTGGTAGGGCGGAGGTAGAGATAGCGAGAGAGCGACACAGAGGGAATGCAGCAGTCCTGCCTGAACTGAGCTGCATGGAACTGGACCTAAAGGAGCGGAGACAGGGATTCTTGGAAGAGGGGAAGGGGAGGGGGGGAACTACAGGAGAGGAGGGGAGAGAGGTGTCAGAACTAGGAGGAGAGGAGGAGGAAGAGTGTGAGGTAGAGTTGGACTCAGGACTGTGTGCAGAGGGGGAGTCAGAGCGGAGTGTAGGACAGATGGGGCTAGACTCAGGGGAACGAATAGAGGGACAGAAGGAGCAGGAGGATCATTGGCTTAACATGGAGGGACAGCTAGAGTGTTTACCTGGACGTCAGGGAGAGTTAGAGTTAGGTTTGGACTCAAGGTTGACAGGGGAGAGCATGGAGGAATCAGACATGAAGGAACTATCAGATGTATATTCATGGGAAAAGATGAAGAGAGGGACAGAGATAGATAAAAGGATGGAGGTAGAGGGGGAGAGAGTAGAATCTCGCATATGGATGGGGGGAGAGACTGAGGACAAAAGTATGGCGGAAGAGTTGAAGTTGCGTTTAAGGCCGGTGAAGGAGAAAAGAGGGATGTCTGTTCGTATTTCCCTGGAGGAGGTGGAGAGATACTACCGTTTCTCCCGTTGCTGCTACTGGCTACAAAGTGAGTGTTAGAGCATAGCTCTCTCTCTCTCTGATGCTCTCTCTCTCTCTCTTGCTCTCTCGCTCGCTTTCTCTCTCCCCATCTGTCTTACTTACCATTTCTCTTTCCCTATCTATCTTTCTTTCTCATCAACTAAATCTCTCTCCCTATCTGTCTCGATCCCTCTCTATTTCTGTCTTTTATGTGAGGGTTCTATCTTCTCTCCCCCATTTAATGTGAATCCCTCTCTACAGACTGTCTTGTTGGACTGTATTGTAGATGATAATGAAATGGCCGGATGTATTTTCTATCCACTGTGGCCATGGAAATCCACTGTTGACATTCAACATTTCCTTTAGTATTATCTCAAAGTTTTCAATGGGCTGTATTTAAAAGCAAGTTAAAGAAATATATATAATTTTTTTGTTCAAACAAATACTTTGAGTCATATATATATATATATATATATATATATATATATATATATATATATATATATATACAGTTGAAGTCGGAAGTTTACATACACTTACTTAGGTTGGAGTCATTAAAACTAGTTTTTTAACCACTCCACAAATTTCTTGTTAACAAACTATAGTTTTGGCAAGTCGGTTAGGACATCTACTTTGTGCATGACACAAGTAATTCTTCCAACAATTGTTTAAAGACAGATTATTTCACTTATAATTCACTGTATCACAATTCCAGTGGGTCAGAAGTTTACATACACTAAGTTGACTGTGCCTTTAAACAGCTTGGAAATTTCCAGAAAATGATGTCATGGCTTTAGAAGTTTCTGATAGGCTAATTGACATCATTTGAATCAATTGGAGGGATACCTGTGGATGTATTTCAAGGCCTACCTTCAAACTCAGTGCCTCTTTGCTTGACATCATGGGAAAATCAAAAGAAATCAGAAAAAGTCTGGTTCATCCTTGGGAGCAATTTCCAAACGTCTTAAGGTACCACGTTCATCTGTACAAACAATAGTACGCAAGTATAAACACCATGGGACCACGTAGCCATCATACCGCTCAAGAAGGAGACACTTTCTGTCTCCTAGAGATTAATGTAATCCCAGAACAACAGCAAAGGACCTTGTGAAGATGTGGGAGGAAACAGGTACAAAAGTATCTATATCCACAGTAAAACGAGTCCTATATCGACATAACCTGAGAGGCCGCTCAGCAAGGAAGAAGCCACTGCTCCAAAACCACCATAAAAAAGCCAGACTACAGTTTGCAACTGCACATGGGGACAAAGATCGTACTCTTTTGAGAAATGTCCTTTGGTCTGATGAAACAAAAATAGAACTGTTTGGCCACAATGACCATCGTTATGTTTGGAGGAAAAAGGGGGACGCTTGCAAGTCGAAGAACACCATCCCAACCATGAAGCACGGGGGTGGCAGCATGTTGTGGGGGTGCTTTGCTGCAGGAGGGACTGTGTGTGTATGTGGATATATGTGGAGTATGTGGATATATTGAAGCAACATCTCAAGATGTTACAGCTTGGTCAGCTTGGTGACAGCTTGGTCACAAATGTGTCTTCCAAATGGACAATGACCCAAGCATACTTCCAAAGTTGTGGCAAAATCGCTTAAGGACAACAAAATCAAGGGTTTGGAGTGGCCATCATAAAGCCCTGACCTCAATCCCCATATAAATTTTGTGGGCAGAACTGAAAAAGCATGTGCGAGCAAGGAGGCCTACAAACCTGACTCAGTTACAGCAGCTCTGTCAGGAGGAATGGGCCAAAATTCAGCCAACGTATTGTGGGAAGCTTGTGGAAGGCTACCTGCAACATTTGACCCAAGTTAAACAATTTGAAGGCAATGCTACCAAATACTAATTGAGTGTATGTAAACTTCTGACCGACTGGGAATGTGGTGAAAGAAATAAAAGCTGAAATAAATCATTGGCTCTACTATTATTCTGACATTTTACATTCTTAAAATAAAGTGGTGATCCCAGCTGACCTAAAACAGGGAATTTTTACTGGGATTAAATGTCAGGAATTGTGAAAAACTGAGTTTAAATGTATTTGGCTAAGGTGTATGTAAATTTCCGACTTCAACTGTACCCCATTCCGAATAGGATGCATCGCTTTTGACCAGAGCCCTATAAGGGATCAAAAGTAGTGCACTATATGGGCGATAGTGTGTTTGAGAATACGATTTTGAAACGTAGCCTTGGTGCTCTAAAATATCTACACGAGGAAGCCAAAGAAAAAGGAACAGGATCAAGAGAACTGAATATGAACCAATTTGACTATACAGAAGAGGAACCAGATGCTGTGAAGCAGTGGGTTATTTTAAAACTGTGTTGGATGAGCTTCTCTATTGAATATTTGTCATCATATAGTGAGTTAGCATGGCTGCTCAGGGATTAATAGGATGATGCCTTTGGTGTTGGACTGGCTAAGAGAAATGTTTTAGAGCTTTAAATTGAGTTCACATGTTTTATGGTTCTCTGTTTGGTGGATGACCCCATAAGGACTGTATTTCACATCTGGTGTTTATCCAAGCTACTAGTATTTACTCTAGGTAATGCGTTTTTGGTGATGGTGTACAGTAAAATAAGGTTAAAGACTAACAGAAACATGTCTTTCACTCTCAAATACATCATCTACAGGTACAAGACGATACAGTGCATTCGGAAAGTACCTTCAGACCTCTTGACTTTTTCCATTTTTTTTAAAAGTTACAGACTTATTCTAAAACATTTTTTTTATCGTCATTCTATACACAATACCTCATAATGACATTACAAATAAAAAACGGATGCCTTATTTACGTAAGTATTCAGACCCTTTGCTATGAGACTAGAAAATTAGCTCAGGTGCATCCTGTTTCCATTGATTATCCTTGATGTATCTACAACTTGATTGGAGTCCACCTTTGGTAAATTAAATTGATTTGGACATGATTTGGAAAGGCACACCCCCGTCTATGTAAGGTCCCACAGTTGACAGTGGATGTCAGAACAAAAACAAGCTGTGAGGTCAAAGGAATTGTCCATAGAACTCAGAGGCAGGATTGTGTCAAGGCACAGATCTGGGGAAGGGTAATTTCTGCAGCATTGAAGGTCCCCAAGAACACAGTGGCCTTCATCATTCTTAAATGGAAGAAGTTTGGAACCACCAAGACCCTTCCTAGAGCTGGCCGCCCGGCCAAACTGAGCAATCAGGGTAGTAGGGCCTTGGTCAGGGACTTGACCAAGAACCTGATGGTCACTCTGACAGAGCTCCAGAGTTCCTTCGTGGAGATGGGAGAACTTTGCAGAATGACAACCATCTCTGCAGCACTCCACCAATCAGGCCTTTATGGTAAAGTGGCCAGACGGAAGCCACTCCTCAGTCAAAGGCACATGACAGCCCGCGTGGATTTTGTCAAAAGTCACCTAAAGACTCTCAGATCACGAGAAACAAGATTCTCTGGTCTGATGGAACCAATATTGAACTCTTTGGCCTGAATGCCAAGCGTCACGTCTGGAGGAAACCTGGCACCATCCCTATGGTGAAGCATGGTGGTGGCAACATCATGCTGTGGGGATGTTTTTCAGTGGCAGAGACTGAGAGTCTAGTCAGGATCGAGGAAAGATGAACGAAGCAAAGTACAGCGATATCCTTGATGAAAACCTGCACCCATGACTGTGTGGCCACACAGGCCTCCAACTCAATCATTAAGTTTGCAGACGACACAACATTAGTAGGCCTGATTACCAACAATGACGAGACAGCCTACAGGGAGGAGGTGAGGGCCTGGAGTGGTGCCAAGAAAGAAATCTCTCATTCAACGTCAACAAAACAAAAGAGCTAATCGTAGCCTTCAGGAAACAGCAGAGGGAGCACGGCCCTATCCACATTGACAGGACCGCAGTGGAGAAGGTGGAAAGCTTCAAGTTCCTCGGGATACATATCATTGACGATCTGAAATCGTTCACCCACACAGACGGTGTGGTGAAAAAGGCGCAGCAGCGCCTCTTCAACCTCAGGAGGCTGAAGAAATGTGTCTTGGCCCCTAAACCCTCATAAACTACCTGTACAGGTGCATCAAAGCTGGGACCGAGAGACTGAAAAACTGCTTCTACCCGGTTACGCAACCCTGCACTATAGAGGCTGCTGCCCTATATACATAGACTTGGAATCCCTGGCCACTTTAGTAAGGGAACACAAGTCACTTAATGTTTAAATAATGTTTACATACTGCTTTACTCATCTCATGTACTGTATTTTAGTCAATGCCATTCCGACATTGCTCGATCTAATATTTATATATTTCCATTATTTTACTTTAGATGTGTGTGTATTGTTGCGAATTGTTTTTAGATACTACTGCCCTGTCGGAGCTAGGAACAGAAGCATTTCACTACACCCGCAGTAAGATCTGCCAAATGTTGTGTTTGTGACCAATACAATTTGATTTGATTTTGAATGCTCAGGACCTCAGACTGGGTCTAAAGTACACATTCTTACTTTAGACCCAGGACAACAACCCTAAGCACACAGCCAAGACAACGCAGTAGTGGCTTCGGGACATGTCTGAATGTCCTTGAGTGGCCCAGCCAGAGCCCGGACTTGAACCCGATCGAACATCTCTGGAGAGACCTGAAAATAGCAGTACAGCGAGGCTCCCCATCCAAACTGACAGAGCTTGAGAGGATCTGCAGAGAAGAATGGGAGAGACTCCCCAAATACAGGTGTGCCAAGCTTGTAGCGTCATACCCAAGACGACTCAAGGCTGTAATCACTGTTGAAGGTGCTTCAAAAAAGTACTGAGTAAAGGGTCTGAATACTTATGTAAATGTGATTTTTCTGTTTTTTTATTTGTAATACATTTGTAAAATAAAATCCAAAAACCTGTTTTTGCTTTGTCATTATGGGGTATTGTGTGTAGATTGATGAGGGGGGAAACTATTTAATCCATTTTAGAATAAGGCTGTAATGTAACAAAAATGTAAGGTGTCTGAATGCTTTCCGAATGCACTGTACACAATGTATTTACTGTAGCTCAAAATAGTTCTTATATATCCAAACCGGCCTCAAAAACAGCATTTCGCAGAAATCCACTCTTTTTGCGTCACTTGCTATGTCATTGTGACATCATTACCGATACTGGCAGCCGTTTCTAGAGGCAGAGAGAAAGATAGAGGTCCCAGATCTCTCTAATGGTTTCTGTATCCACAGATAGATAATATTTCTACGTATGTGTCTTTGCTCCTGGTGGGAATCATCAACTGATAAACCTGCTGCCAACCACACCCATTGTAAAGGCCCTGAAGGCTTAGTAATGTATTGTTCTGTGTAGATGAAGAGAGATAGGGAGGACAAGGAAGAATGGGAGATGAGGTAAATGGGAAAAAAAAGAGTGAGAGGAGGAGGAGGGAGAGAGATGATACCTCTGTGGGATCTGCCAGGGGTGTGATGGGTGTGTGTTGATTGTGTGAGAGGGTGCCATGCTCACTGTGTGACTGCCCCTGAGCAGTCGGTGGATAAATGAAAGCTGTTACGTCTGTCTGTGTGATATTGTCAGTAGCTGCTTGACTAACGCTAAGACTGTCCAATCTCCTCAGGGCATAAGTAACCAATATTGCCAGGGAAGAAACCCTATATCACAGAAAGTGACAATCACATGGGTGTATACAGTACTTAGTTAACGATTTTCGATCTTGTGAGTTTCCCGCATAACTTCTGTTGTTCCTGTTCCCCTAGTCTCTACTCTCCTCAGCTCAGGTTGCAGCTTTGAAGTCTCATGATGAAAGGAAGAAGCTTACGTCTCTCTCCAATGATCAATTGCTTAATACCATCAACATCTGTTAGCAGCCACTGAGCCACACAGTGGACAGAGTCACCTGTCTGGGTGGGGTGATCGGCTCATATAGCAGTAACAGGAACCCTGCTTTAGATCAATAGTCATTACATGTATCCAGTAGAATTGACCCAGAGAAAAAGTAACTCTGACCTCTCAGCTCTGCTTCCTGTTGGGATAGTGAGATGGAGTGTCTAGACCGAACAGTAGTAGGTGATGGTTCTAGTGGGATTTGTACGATGTGAGGGAGGTTATAGGTCTCTGATCTCTACTTATCGTTCCTATGTGTTAGTGTGTTTGGGGTGCTGTGTAGATTCATGTGCTATAGATTAGTATAATCTCCGTGGGTCGCTGGCCTGCTGTCACCTGCCACCCTAAACACGGGCATATGTGCTGCTCTCTCTGTGATGTCACAAAGCATTATGTGCACATGCACATACAGTACCTTTGTGATGTCACTGAACAGGCTTTTTTAACGAGAGCTAATCTCCCCTCAGCGCATAACTGAATACAATTGCACTAGAATTGTTTATTTTTTAAATTATTTTATTATTCTACTGATATTTTTTGTATGTTTTAGCCTTTTCTTGTTAATACCTGTGTTTTGTTAGACATGTTTGATGTAGCAATGTAAGTTGTGTATTTTTGTATTATGAATAAAAATGTATTAAAAAATAAATAATTGATCTCCACTTTTCATTATGTCACAGACCTGTTTACCGGTAACCATGCGCTGTTCTCTTTGTGATGTCACCTATCTTATATTTTCAGCATGGGACTCTGCTCTTCTGTGACGTCACAAACCTTTCACATTCTTAACCAAAGCATTCAACTGTCTTTATGGTGTCACTTTGTTTACATTTGCATCTAAACGTTTTCATTATAATGGCGACTATTTATTGTGATGTCACCAGCCTAGCATGTTTCTCTGTGATGGCACAGCATGTTGTGTGAGATGTGTCTGTCTGTGATGCTGTCTATAGAGAGGGATGTACCGTGAACCCCTCCTGTCCTTCACACACACACACACACACACACACACACACACACACACACACACACACACACACACACACACACACACACACACACAGAATTGAGTAGGCTGACCCAGGGAATTATTTCCCCTCTCTCCAGACAGAGAGGTGTGTGTTAGGCGGTGTTCCATTACTCTAGGGGAATATGATAGGACAGTTGAGGGAAAGGACCTACACAACACTCTTCCTTATCCTCTGTCCTGACTAAAAGGATCAGTTCAGCTGTTGTTCCTGATCATTTTTCACTGTATCCTGTGTTCACGCTCATGTGACTCCGACACGGGACAATACCACATCAAAGGGAGCGTGGATGTGGGCAACGGGGGAGTTCACACAACACATTGGCAGTCTCTCATGCAAACATGCACATACAGTACCAGTCAAACATTTGGACACACCTACAGTACTTGATGATAGATTTGCACACGAGCTGTCAAGGCAAAGGGTGGCTACTTTGAATAATCTCAAATATAAAATATATTTTGATTTGTTTAACACTTTTTTTGGTTACTACGAGATTCCATTGATTCCATATGTGTTATTCCATAGTTTTGATGTCTTCACTATTATTATACAAAGTAAAACATAAAGAGAAACCTTTGAATGAGTAGGTGTTTCCAAACATTTGACTGGTACTGCATGTGCATGTGGACCTATGCATGACAAATAGACACTCAGCCCAGCTAATCGATGGCCTGCGCCACACAAAAGACACATGGCGTACACTATAACGCAACCAGCATGCTAGATCATCTATATGTTTCAATATTTTGCTTAATATTTCAATATATACTGTGTGCGAGTGTTTGCATGTGTGTGTGTGTGTGCTTGTGTGTATGAAAGAGAGCTCTGTGCAGTGCTGCCCAGAGCCCAAGGCTGTCACTTGAAAGGTCCCCTCATGGCCAAACAAAGAGCCCTGTTGGGAAAGGGGGGAATGAGAATCCCCACAGCAGAGCTTCAATATTTGTGGTGTTTGTATGTAAGGGGAGTGTCTGTAGAGACAGAGTGTGAAACAGACAGTGACAGACATGACAGTGTGTGTTTTAGGATAAGGCTGAAACGACCGTCTACACTATGAGTAGTACCTAGAGGAGGTGAGCCTGGCTCAGCATGGCCCTGAACCAAGTGTCCCTGCTCTGTCACGACGTCAGCAACCTGTGGCTGAAGCTCCAGCACAGGACAGGTACTGGTTGGTCTTAATGTCTGTCTTTCGGTTGGTTGGTTGTCTGTCTCTGTCTACCAGTGTACTGTTACTTACAGTAGACGATAGACATTGTTGAAGTGACATGCGGTTTTGGTGCTGTAATAATATTGACGTAGACCGTCTGTGCTGTACTAATGCTGAGCTGACACTACTGGTTTTGTTTTTGTGAATAATGTAACATGTCAGTTTGGGGCATGTCCGCTCTAACCACTAGGCTACCTGCCATCCCTAGCATGTGTAGGATGGTCATCTGAATCAGGGTTAGTTTGGCAGCTGGGGTGAAAGAGGAGTGATTACGATAGAGGAAACCAAGTCAAGATGTAACTTTAACACATACAGTTGAAGTCAGATGTTTACATACACCTTAGCCAAATACATTTAAACTCAGTTTATCACAATTCCTGACATTTAATCAGAGTAAAACGTCCCTGTCTTCGGTCAGTTAGGATCACCACTTTATTTTAAGAATGTGAAATGTCAGAATAATAGTTGAGAGAATCATTTATTTTGTTGTGGCTATTTTGCCACAACTTTGGAAGTATGCTTTTGGTCATTGTCCATTTGGAAGACCCATTTGCGACCAAGCTGTAACTTCCTGACTGATGTCTTGAGATGTTGCTTCAATATAGCAACATAATTTTCCTCCCTCATGATGCCATCTATTTTGTGAAGTGCACCAGTCTCTCCTGCAGCAAAGCACCCCCACAACATGATGCTGCCACCCCCGTGCTTCACGGTTGGGATGGTGTTCTTTGGCTTGCAAGCTTCCCCCTTTTTCCTCCAAACGCAATGATGGTCATTATGGCCATACAGTTCTATTTTTGTTTCATCAGACCAGAGGACATTTCTCAAAAAAGTACGATCTTTGTCCCCATGTGCGGATGCAAACCGTAGCCTGGCTTTTTTATGGCGGTTTTGGAGCAGTGGTTTCTTCCCTGCAGAGCGGCCTTTCATGTTATGTTAATATAGGACTCGTTTTACTGTGGATATTTATACTTTTGTACCTGTTTAATCCAGCATCTTCACGAGGTCCTTTGCTGTTGTTCTGGGATTGATTTGCACTTTTCGCACCAAAGTACGTTCATCTCTAGGAGACAGAACGCGTCTCCTTCCTGAGCGGTATGACACCTGCGTGGTCCCATGGTGTTTATACTTGTGTACTATTGTTTGTACAGATGAACGTAGTACCTTCAGGCGTTTGGAAATTGCTCCCAAGGATGAACCAGGCTTGTGGAGGTCTGCAAATGTTTTTCTCAGATCTTGGCAGATTTGTTTTGATTACACCTCCAATTGACTCAAATTATGTAAATTTGAATTTTCCAAGCTGTTTAAAGGCACAGTCAACTTAGTGTATGTTAACTTCTGACCCACTGGAATTGTGATACAGTGATTTATAAGTGAAAGAATCTGTCTGTAAACAATTGTTGGAAATGACTTGTCATGCACAAAGTAGATGTCCTAAACGACTTGCCAAAACTATAGTTTGTTAACAAGAAATGTGTGGAGTGGTTGAAAAATGAGTTTTAAAGACTCCAACCTAAGTGTATGTAAACTTCCGACTTCAACTGTATCAAAGCCACAGGCTGAGAGAAGGACAGTGTACCATCTAGCCATACTCCCAAGTACTTGTATGAGGTGACTACCTCAAGCTCTAAACCCTCAGAGGTAGTAATCACACCTGTGGGGAGAGGGGCATTATTCTTACCAAACCACATTACCTTTGTTTTGGAGGTGTTCAGAGCAAGGTTAAGGGTAGAGAAAGCTTGTTGGACACTAAGAAAGTATCATTGAGGACCTTCAAAGGTTGCAGTGACACATCCATAACCTGAGCGGAAACCAGATTGCATACCCGAGAGAATACTATAGACATCAAGAAAGCCAGTCAGTAGACTATTGACAAGTTTTTCCAACACTTTTGATCAACAGGGCAAAATAGAAATAGGCCTATAACATTTAGAATCAGCTTGATCTCCACCTTTAAATAAAGGATGAACCGTGGCTGCCTTCCAAGCAATGGGAACCTCCCCAGAAAGGAGAGACATGTTAAAAAGGTTGGAGAGGCTTGGCGATGATAGGAGCAGCAACCTTAAAGAAGAAAGGGTCTAAACCATCTGACCCAGATGTTTTTTTGGGGTCAAGTTTAAGGAGCTCCTTTAACACCTCGGACTCAGTGACCGCCTGCAGGGAGAAACTTTGTAGTGGGGTAGTGGAAAATAAGGAGAAGCTCCGCGGGTAGTCACATTAGAAGGGGTGGGAGATGAGGAAATGTTGGACAGGCAGGGAGGCATGGCTGAGTCAAATAGGAATCCTGACTTGATTAAGTGGTGATTAAAGAGCTCAGCCATTTGCTTCTTGTCACATCGTCAACATTAAGGGACATGGGCAGCTGTGAGGAGGAGGGTTTGTCTTGACATAGTGTTGAAGTGACAGAAACACACCCAGGAAGCTCAGAGAAAAGTGAATATTACTCTCTGTAGATCATCCCTTTAGCTCACTGGAGAAGAAGGGATGTGATGAAGGGAGATGGAGAGACAGACATGCTCCTAGACATTCTCTACTTCAGAACATTTTACTGTGAGTGTGTTGCGTAACAGCAGTGCTCCTTTACCTTGAAAGTGATGTCCTGTCCCGAAAGGAAGGCTTGGCCACTGAATAATTCAAGAGACGAGAGAGTGGTTATCTCTGGTTAGTGGTCTGACATGACATCCGTGAGATAAACAGTGTTGTGGCCCTAGAAAGTCTGCCAGGCTCGTTTCTAACGTTACATTTACATTTTAGTCATTTAAGAGTTAGCGTCTGCTAAATATCTTTCTATCTGTGTCTGTGGTCTGTGTGTGTGTGTGTAATATAATCCTATAGTGTAGAGCATCACTGTGGCTTTCTGTTCCATCGATCTGTTGTGCTCTGTACTGTTAGGCCCTCAGTCTCAACAGTAGGACTTTTGCCAGACTCCCACTGTATTGGCACTACCTGCATAAAGAGAACTGCTTGATCCCACTGTATAACTAACTATATGTAGCTGTTTAGAAATGGTTGCAGACAAACCTATTTTTGTGACTGGCTGGGAGCATGGGAGTATAGTATGTTCTGTATGTAACCATCTTGTTTGAGTTTCTAGGATCCATGCTATTAATGTATGTCATCCAGGGGCAGGATGTGAACACGCATACGCACAGGCACACTTTATTGTAATACTCTTATCAATGATTTATTTATATATTATACAGTTGCAACCTCCTAGCATACCAAACTAGAGCTATTTGTACACAGTTACAGAGACTAGAGACTCCTGGTCAATAGTTCAGCTCAACTGCTCTTCTGGTAAATCATTGATACCGATTCAACCCCAAACCCCTCACAGCAAAGTCAGCACAAGTATGGTATAATCCTTAGAGTGAGGTGGATTATACTGTATAATATAGAAATAAATAATTGATAGACTATTGTGCTACCAGATCTCCTTATTATTACAAATGGACAGAAATAACAGAAATATTAGCCAACAGCTATGCATATCCTGTGAACTGGACACATACCGCATATTAGCAATAGAGGCAGTACACACCTTCAGGTACTACAGAACAATAACGATACCAGTGGCGGCTGCTGATGCGAGGACGGCTCATAATAATGGCTGGAACGGAGTAAATGGAATGGCATCAAACCATGTGTCCAACCATCCATGTGTCCAACCATCCAACCATTGTATTTGATACCACTCCACTGATGCCGCTCCAGCCATTACCACAAGCCTGTCCTCCCCAATTAAGCTGCCACCAACCTCCTGTGATTGAAAGAAGTCTGTTCCGCTTTTAGGAAATTGCATTTCTAGGTAGAAATATGCTGACTGAAGAATGGGCGATTTGGGGCTGTGTCAGTGTCTCTGAACTACTTTTGTTCCTGTGTACAAGCAATGATTACGAACCTACTGTAGCCATTCCCTCCCTGCTGACCTGGGCCTCTGAGTCAAAGCAGCATGTCTTGTCACCCCATCTCCACCTTCACTGCCTGGCTGGGGCTGCCTGGCTGGGGCTTGCCTGGCTGGGGCTGCCTGGCTGGGGCTGCCTGGCTGGGGCTGCCTGGCTGGGGCTGCCTGGCTGGGGCTACCTGGCTGGGGCTGCCTGGCTGGGGCTACCTGGCTGGGGCTACCTGGCTGGGGCTGCCTGGCTGGGGCTACCTGGCTGGGGCTGCCTGGCTGGGGCTGCCTGGCTGGGGCTACCTGGCTGGGGCTGCCTGGCTGGGGCTATGCTGAGCCCTGCAAGGGAGGTCCATTATCAAATGATTTGAATACAAATGATGGGAGTTCGTGGGGGATAGAGCTGGGAAGGCAGTGAATGGCTGTGGCTTTTATCTGAAAACTTGTTTCATTAATGGTGGGTCAGGACCCAAAGCATTTGTAGCATTCTGCTCTCTGGTCTGCGTTTCAGATGATTATTTGTTCACTATTCTGCACGTCTGTACTGCTCATAACGTCTATACATGCTGTAATAACTTAATGTTCTGTTTTTGTGTGAGTATGTCTAGCGCTTTCATACTTTTGCAATGGTTCTTTCATTCAATGCGATATGTTTTGTCCTGACTGTGACTCTGACTGTGTTGTTGCTCTGCTGCTCCTCCAGATGAGATCATGCAGCAGGAGAGCAGTCCCCTCTGTGCCATCGACATCACCCCTGACCTCAGGAAGCAGTTTGCCTACCTCTCAGGTAACACTTCCTGTCTATGTCTCTGCCTGTCTGCTTGCCATAATACAGATGTCTGCTATAACAGGACCGTACTGTTCTTCTACCTGATATAGTTCAGATGAACTGTCTGCTTTACCCCTCAGATTTGCCATTCAAATTTCTCCTCTCCTGTTTTCCTGCTCATCATTTTTTTCATCCGTGTTAGTCCGGCTACTGTACACTGGGGCTCATTTTCTTCACGACTCTGTGTTTGTTTAGTGTGTATTTACATACGTGTTTATCAGTTTCTGTTGCGTATGAGCCAAATATAGAGTTTCTGTTTTTCCAGTTGTCTTGTCAATTCAGTGTGTCTGTACTGCATGCATAGTAGAAGCTTTACGGAAATCAACTAGGCTTGTGAGCAGACTTCCACAAATGTTACTTAATTGAAAAACAAAATGGATAATATAACGATAACGATAATATAACGAATATAATGATATTATTTTGACATTGATTCCTTCACCACTGCATTCACCTCATTGAATAGATTACCCCCACCCCCAACACACACACACTTTCCCCCCCTCTCTGTCCCCCTCTATGTTCTGCATGGAAGGTCACCTTGGGGACTGTTCTCTGCCTGTCGGCGTCCATTTTGCGGAGAGGTTGCCTCTTCTCAGATGCAGGAGAGTCAAAACAGACAGTGAAACGATGACCGAGCATTTGCTGTTGCTAGGGTGATAATAGAAGAGGGAAAAGCAGACATTGATATTCTCATCACATGGGCTAATAGTACAGCTGCTCACAGGCATGTGTGCTTGTGTGACTATTTCCCCCATTTTCTAAGTGTATGTCGGTGTGTGTTTAAATACTGCAGAAGATACCCGTATTTCTCGCCCTCCTCTCTCTCTTTTTCGCCGTGTGTTGCTTTCTTTCTCTCTCACTTGAACCTATCGCCTTATCAAAACAGTCTGGTTTGCCAGTTCCACTGGCGCCCTCTTGTGGTAATCCTTGTTGAAGTTGTGTCAAGCAAATGAAAAAGGAATGTGACTGAGTCTTCTCAGTTCCAGTGAACTCTCTGTTCTTAACTCTTCTATGTCTCTTTCCCAGGGGGCCGAGGGCAGAACGGCAGCCCCATCATTGTGTTCCCAGAGTTTCCTGCATTCGGAGAAATCCAGGAGAGGGAGTTCCACAACGTGCTCACATACCTGACCAGCATCCCCAGGTGAGATTCTACATACCACATCAGACACTTCCTGAGTCCGAGCTCCCTACATGTATTATTCCCATGGTAACCAGTCAGATCAGTCTATTTTACAGGAAGGGAACTAAGGAGAGGCAGATGAATATTGAACATGCTAGGAGAAATTTAGGAGAAATCAGATGAATGTAGAATTTGGTAACATCTACTGCAGCTTAAACTTATTTTTGTGTGTGTAAGATTATACATGCTTTATTAGCAATATAAACCATTATATAGACAATAGATAGACACACACCATTTCCAGTGCTTGTAAGGCTATTTCATATGACCTCAAATTGCGCTGTTTTGTTTCTCTCTGTAGCCCATATTTTTTCAATTTTTAAATAATAACGCATTTGATTCATCCACAAATTTTGTCTCGTGTATAATACATTCTGAACATAGTTTGTATTTGATTAAGCGTAGATGTTCGTTAGCTGTCGTTGGTTATGTTCCAACACTCCCTCCATCTTGTGGCAATAAAGAGTTATTTTTAGGTCTTGGTTCCAATAGTTTATAATTTTTTCTAAGAGATTGTCAGTTGGATAGGCTTTCTGCAAGGTTTTTTTTATATCTTAGCTATCATATGAGTATCATTTTCTGACTCAAATATAATTCCCTCAACATTGCTCTGATGTCCAAAAGATTTCAGATCGAAATTTTGTGATTTAAAACGTTTAAGTTGCATGTATTTGAACATGGTCATATTGTTATAGGGTTCTTAACTATGAAGTGAATGGTATTAAATCAAATCAAAGTTTATTTGTCACGTGTGCCGAATACTTACAGTAAAATGCTTACTTACAGGCTCTAACCAATAGTGCAGAAAAGTTATTAGGTGAACAATAGGAAAGTAAATAAATAAAACAACAGTAAAAATACAGGCTATATACAGTAGCAAGGCTATAAAAGTAGCGAGGCTACATACAGACACCGGTTAGTCAGGCTGATTGAGGTAGTATGTACATGTAGGTATGGTTAAAGTGACTGTGCATATATGATGAACAGAGAGTAGCAGTAGCGTAAAAGAGGGGATGGAGGGTGGTGGGTTGGACACAATGCAGATAGCCCGGTTAGCCAATGTGCGGGAGCACTGGTTGGTCGGCCCAATTGAGGTAGTATGTACATGAATGTGTAGTTAAAGTGACTATGCATATATGATAAACAGAGAGTAGCAGCAGCGTAAAAAGAGGGTCTGGGGGGTTGGGGTTGGGGAGGGCACACAATGCAAATAGTCCGGGTAGCCATTTGATTACCTGTTCAGGAGTCTTATGGCTTGGGGGTAAAAACTGTTCAGGAGTCTTATGGCTTGGGGGTAAAAACTGTTCAGGAGTCTTATGGCTTGGGGGTAAAAACTGTTCAGGAGTCTTATGGCTTGGGGGTAAAAACTGTTCAGGAGTCTTATGGCTTGGGGGTAAAAACTGTTCAGGAGTCTTATGGCTTGGGGGTAAAAACTGTTCAGGAGTCTTATGGCTTGGGGGTAAAAACTGTCCAGGAGTCTTATGGCTTGGGGGTAAAAACTGTTCAGGAGTCTTATGGCTTGGGGGTAAAAACTGTTCAGGAGTCTTATGGCTTGGGGGTAAAAACTGTTCAGGAGTCTTATGGCTTGCGGGTAAAAACTGTTCAGGAGTCTTATGGCTTGGGGGTAAAAACTGTTCAGGAGTCTTATGGCTTGGGGGTAAAAACTGTTCAGGAGTCTTATGGCTTGGGGGTAAAAACTGTTGAGAAGCCCTTAAGTCCTTGACTTGGTGTTCCGGTACCACTTGCCATGCTTTAGTAGAGAGAACAGTCTGACTGGGGTGGCTGGGGTCTTTGACAATTTTTAGGACCTTCCTCTGACACCGCCTGGTGTAGAGGTCCTGGATGGCAGGCAGCTTAGCCCCAGTAATATACTGGGCCGCACACACTACCCTCTGTAGTGCCTTGCGGTCAGAGGCCGTTCAATTGCCGTACCAGGTAGTGATGCAACCAGTCAGGATGCTCTCTATGGTGCAGCTGTAGAACCTTTTGAGGATCTCAGGACCCATGCCATATCTTTTTGTTTCCTGAGGGGGAATATGCTTTGTCGTGCCCTCTTCACGACTGTCTTGGTGTGTTTGGACCATTCTAGTGTGTTGATGTGGACACCGAGGAACTTGAAGCTCTCAACCTGCTCCACTACAGCCCCGTTGATGAGAATGGGGATGTGCTTGGTCCTCCTTTTCCTGTAGTCCACAATCATCTCCTTAGTCTTGGCTACGTTGAGGGATAGGTTGTTATTCTGGCACCACACGGCCAGGTCTCTGACCTCCTCCCTATAGGATGTCTCAGTGTTGTCGGTGATCAGGCCTACCACTGTTGTGTCGTCTGCAAACTTACCGATGGTGTTGGAGTCGTGTTTGGCCATGCAGTCGTGGGGGAACAGGGAGTACAGGAGGGGACTGAGCACGCACCCCTGTGGAGCTCCAGTGTTGAGGATCAGTGTGGCAGATGTGTTGCTACCTACCCTCACCACCTGGGGGAAGCCCGTCAGGAAGTCCAAGATCTAGTTGCAGAGGGAGGTGTTTAGTCCCAGGATCCTTAGCTTAGTGATGAGCTTTGAGGGTACTATGGTGTTGAACGCTGAAAACAGACACGTTAAAAGATTCTGGGACCATAAACTTCCTTGTTCACCATACAACAGGGATTAGGACACCCTGTTGCTGGAGTGCTGCAGACACTTCATGTTTTAACTGACCTGGAAGACCAATTGTGTTGAATTTAGGCAATCCCTGAACTGATCACTTGGCTCAGTTGGTCAGGTTTGGCGCCTAGTTGGAACAAAATCATGCAGTACTGCAGCACTGTAGGAACAGGGTTTCCTACCCCTGCCATACAACATTGTTTTTATTGCTGTTTCAGCTCATGGTATACCACATATTTTCAGTGCAAACCAAGTGTGTTATCCTCAGCTCTTATTGACTGCTGTATAGATATAGCCAGCAGGTGTCACTAGAGGGTCATATGCACTGCATGCTGCTTGAGGTAGAACCCTTTAACCACTGATCTCCCCCAATCCTAACCTCAACCTTTGGGAGGTATTGTCTTCTTAGTCTTGTGTTTAGTGTGTCAGTGAGAGTGTTATGTAAATGGGGGGGGTCTGGGCTGTCCCCTGTAGAGATCTCTTAGTAGAGAGGGAGGAGAGGAGATCTCAATGCATTCCCCTAATTAGCTGGCCAATGCAATAACCCCAGCCTGTAATCATATTACTGCAGAATGTCTTTGTGTACTGAGAGACTGGTGATGGGGGAGGGGGGAGAATAAATGACCCCCGCCCCCCATCTTCTCAATATCCTCCTCACAGGGATTTCTGTCATCCTTTCTCTCTTTTTTTCCCCCATCTTCCGTTTCTCTTCTCATCCTTTGCCCCATTCTCTCTGTTTCTCCAGATACCCTTCCTTCCTTGTATAGCTATTTTCTCACTCATTCTTCTCTTCCTCACTCCATCCTTGTCCGTTGAGGCATGTAGTGGGTCTAAAATAGAAACTGCAGTGGTCCTGACTGTTTAAGTTTGAATAACGCATGCAGACAGCTGAGCTGCAGTACATGCGCGTGAATACACCAGCCAACAGAGAAGCTCTTACACCTACTCCTGCACCTAATCGTGGCGTACAGGGTTGAAACCACTTACACACCTGGTTCACATATTCACATACAGGGTTGAAACCACTTACACACCTGGTTTACATATTCACATACAGGGTTGAAACCACTTACACACCTGGTTCACATATTCACATACAGGGTTGAAACCACTTACACACCTGGTTCACATATTCACATACAGGGTTGAAACCACTTACACACCTGGTCCACATATTCACATACAGGGCTGAAACCACTTACACACCTGGTCCACATATTCACATCACATTCTAAACTGGTGTAGAAGAGCTGTGTTGCAACCCCTGCATGGCTTCCTTCCTGTGACTCTTTGAGGTCACTGCTGACATCACAACCTTACAAAAAGTCAAAGTTGAGCTGATAGAAAGGGCCTGAGGCTAAAGCTGCTCAGAGCAGACGGACAGATGGCCAGGAATTCCTCAGGGCGGTTTTGTGTGTGTGTGTGTGTGTGTGTGTGTGTGTGTGTGTGTGTGTGTGTGTCTTGACCTTGAATACAGAACTATTCAATATGTTCCACTTCAATTTCAACCAGAATACATTTAGATAAATACATATATTCATGAAAATCATTTAAAATGAAGGTTTTTGGAGGGGGACTGTGGGTGCATAAAATACCACAGTTTCAAATTCCTTTTGAAGGCATTCCCAATTTTGAGTTAATTTTCCTGTTCCTGGTCTGCCGATGAGGCATGGAATGTATCCGTATCCGAATCCCTTTTTCGCCTCCGGTGGGAAAAGCCTGTTTACGCTGCGGATCGCCAAACACTCACTAAATTAATTAGCAGCCTGTGTCCTTGGGCAGACCAGGTTTCTCTCTCGCTCTTGCTCTCTCCAAACCTCTCTGGGTCTAGTTCAGAGTGGCTGCAGGTTGAGGTAGAACCTTGACAGGAGGATTTGAGAGTGACTGAAACTTGAAGAGCTCTTTAAGAGCTTTTTTTAATCTGTTTTTAATTTGATTTACAGCCTGCCTGGCTTCAGGGTGGAGTATGGCATAGAGGGGGGGCTGTGTGTGTGTGTGTGTGTGTGTGTGTGTGTGTGTGTGTGTGTGTGTGTGTGTGTGTGTGCGTGTGCGCGTGCTTGTGCACGCCCGTGCAGAAATTGTGTTTTAAGCAATCCCATTCCACAACACAGCTAGCAGGGGTTCCACCAGCATCAGACAACCGCCGCAAGAAATCAAATTATTTAGACTCCTTCACAAATCAATTATAAACTCCACCATGAATATTTAAATTAATCTAATTTCACATTCATTATTGCTCAATATGTTTCTGTGTCCATTCAGCTGTGCGAGTGTGTGTTGCAGAAACTGCTTGTATGGCAGAAACAATCATATCCTAGAAGTGGTGAATTAATTCCTCTGTATATAGATCACCCTTTCTGGCAGTTTTTTAAGTCTGTACCCTGAAATTGTACATACTTTTGATTAGTGAATGTGGACACCCCTTCAAATTAGTGGATTGGCTATTTCCGCCACACCTGTTGCCGACAGGTGTATAAAATCGAGGACACCGCCATGCAATCTCCATCGACAAACACTGGCAGTAGAATGGCCTTACTGAAGAGCTCAGTGACTTTCAACGTGGCAGCGTCATAGGATGCCACGTTTACAACAAGTTTGTTTGTCAAATGTCTGCCCTGCTAGAGCTTCCCCGGTCAACTGTAGGTGCTGTTATTGTGAAGTGGAAACGTCTAGAAGCAACAACGGCTCAGCCGAGAAGTGGTTGTCAGGTGAAAATTGTCGGTCCTCGGTTCCAACAGTCACTACCAAGTTCCAAACTGCCTCTGGAAGCAACGTCAGTACAATAACTGTTATCAGGAGCATCATGAAATGGGTTTCCATGGCCGAGCAGTCGCACACAAGCCTAAGATCACCATGCACAATGCCAAGCATTGGCTGGAGTGGTGTAAAGCTCGCCGCCATTAGACTCTGGAGTAGCCAAAGCACGTTCTCTGGGAATTATTATTATCTATTATTTATTGAACCTTTATTTAACTAGGCAAGTTAGTTAAAGAAAAAATTCTTATTTATAATGACGGCCTACCCCAGCCAAACCCGGAAGATGCTGGGCCGATTGTGTGCAGCCCTATGGGACTCCCAAACACGGCCAGATGTGATACAGCCTGGATTCAAGCCAGGGACTGTAGTGACGCCTCTTGAACTAAGATGCAGTGCCTTAGACCGCTGCGCCACTCGGGTTGGTAAATCGCACTTCACCATCTGACAGTCCGGTGGACGAATCTAAGTTTGGCGGATGCCAGGAGAACGCTACCTGCCCCAATACATAGTACCAACTGTCAAGTTTGGTGGAGGAGGAATAATGGTTTGGGGCTGTTTTTCATGGTTCAGGCTAGGCCCTTTAGTTCCAGTCAAGGGAAATCTTAATGCTACAGCATACAATGATATTCTAGACGATTCTGTGCTTCCAACTTTGTGGCAACAGTTTTTGGAAGGCCCTTTCCTGTTTCAGCATGACAATGCCCCCGTGCACAAAGCAAGGTCCATACAGAAATGGTTTGTCGAGAACAGTGTGGAAGAACTTGACTGGCCTGCACAGAGCCCTGACCTCAACCCCATCGAACACCTTTGGGAGGAATTGGAACACCGACTGCGAGCCAGGCCTAATCAATCAACATCAGTGCCCAACCTCACTAATGCTCTTGTGGCTGAATGGACGCAAGTCCCCACAGCAATGTTCCAACATCTAGTGGAAAGCCTTCACAGAAGAGTGGATGGAGACTGTTATAGCAGCGAAGGGGAGGCCAATTCCATATTAATGCCCATAATTTTGGAATGAGATGTTCGACGAGCAGGTGTCCACGTACTTTTGGCCATACTTGTGTATGTGATTCTTTGTGTTCTGAGACTAAGTAGCAAGCCTAGTTTATTACAATCTATACTATCTCTCTATGCCCGACTTTCCCTCATCTCTCTCTCTCCCCCCTCTCTTCCTCTCATACTGTCTTTCAGTATAAATCACTAAACCAGTTCAGTCCTCATAAAGGTCCCAGTACTAGACCATCTCTCTTCCTTTTCTCTCTCATTTTTTTTCATCCTTCCCTCCTCCTCCATCCCTCTCTCTCCCCTCCTCCTTCTCTGCTGCTAAAAAAGAACCGGTCTGCTCTTTTGAACGCTTGAGCAGGTGGGAGGGAGGGAGAGAATGCAGCTCCCCTCCTCTACATCAGCCCATCCCCTCCCTCACATCCCCAGGTCTGCTGACTGGCCCCCGGGGCTGTCTGTCACCTCTTGGCCAAGCTAGGATTGGCTAGTGGCACGGCAGTTCCTGGCACATCATTGGTTGATCAGTGCAGTGGCAGTGGCTGGTTTCTGTGACTGTCTTGCTCTCCCTCCAACACAACACAGGCAGATCTGACTCTAAGGCATCTATTTTCCTCTCTTCTCTCCAGTTTCAATATGGAATTATTTATCCCTTTTTCTCTATTGGAGGATTTGGAATAGCAGAGTTGTTGTCGTGTGAGTAGGAGTGGAGACATTCTGTTCATCAGTTTGCTGTGACCAGGCAGTGTGTGTGTGTGTGTGTGTGTGTTTTGCTGCTGAGGTGTGAGTATTTGTGTCACCTCTAGAAGGTGTGTGTATAGTTGATTCTTCTGACTGGCTACATGTGGGATTGACTTTGATTCCTCTACCTGAACCCCTCTCATAAGACTACAGCGGTTTTAGGACGCTGGCCTTACAACTCTTTATCTGTGTGGATTGGACCAGTATCTTGAAGGTGTGTATAGTTTAACAAACCCTAGGACAGGGGTTTTAAAGCATCTTTACTTTGCCTGTACATAAGTGCACCAAGCTGAGGGTAGGTCTTTACTCAGGCCTGACTGATAGATACATTTTTACATTTAACATTTTAATATTTATCAGACGCTCTTTTCCAGAGACAGTAGATTGTATACATTTCATACTTGTCCCCCAGTGGGAATTGAACCCACAACCCTGCCATTGCAAGCGCCATGCTCTACCAACTGAGCAGCATGGGACATACAGTACTAGACATACTAGTGACACTCATCTCTATCCTCTCTCACCATTGTGGTTCCCTGTTCATTTATTCTCTGGTCATGTCCAGTCACTGTGGTCCTACTGAACCTTATTCCCCTCTCTCCAGTCTCCATCTGCGGTCTTGTTATGGTCATGTGTGCAGTGGGGTCAGGTGTTAGTGGTTGTGTTGACCGGGATCCCATCTCTTTTTTCCAGTCTGTCTGCGGCAGGAGTGGGTTTTATCCTGGTCATTGACCGGCGGCAGGACCGATGGGCGGCCGTCAAGGGGACCCTGCTCCGCATTGCAGTAAGTAACCGAGCGCGTGTGTGTGTCTGGCTCTATAAGGTCTTTTGTGTCTATGCATCTGTGTGTGTGAAATACATTTCTTTAATCATGTGTTGAGTGGAGCACCAGTTTTGTGAGGCCTCATCCTTACACTGTCAGCCCGAGGGCAGAGGGGGTTTGGCAGACAAGAGGTGTCAGAACAACCCCTCCTCTTCTCAGAGCTCCACATCTGTGCAACAAAGTAGGGATTAATATCACAACTGCCCTAGGGGGCAGATATGAAATATCCCCCACCCCCCCCCCCCCCCCCACCTACACATAAACACACACAGGCATCAGCCTATTCAGCCCACCAGCCTATACTCCCCCTGCCGTGGGGGCAGAACAAACAGCCAAAACAAAGAGGACAAGAGAGCAATGAGAGAAGTGTTCTCCCAACATTACAACAAAGCATGCTGGAAGGATATGACAATGAGTGTCTTTTCAGTTTCACACTGTAATCCATGTTTTGATGAATACTGTATAGAACATTTGTAGATAAACTCACTCTATAGGAAAAACACTGACACTGACTTTAATGGATAAAGATGGAAAGAAATATTAGGTCTGTGTGTTTCCCATGCTGTGGTAGTGATGAGGTAGCTGTTGTATCTCTCTCCAACCCACTAAACTCTCTCTCCTCATTTCACTCTCTTCATTTCAGCTACTATCTCTTTGTTCACATCTTCCTTCATCCCTTCTCTCTCTCTCTTCATTTCATTTATGTCACTTTACAGCGATAGTTTATCTTAATTCGACCAGTTTCTCAGAGCAGGAAAAAAATCCTGCAGCAACAAAAATGTGAATAATTATGTGGATTGTAAATAAAGAGCGACAGCCTTTCGTTATTTAGTCTCATGCTAGTGACCATGACGGATTTCAAATGTGAGTTGGTATCGGGGTGTGGTTTGATGTGGGTGTCTCGTGTGTGTTCACAGGTGGTAAGAGTTAGCCAAATTATTTAGGCAATTAGCTTCAGCCGGCTGGTGTGGCAAAGTTGGTTTGACTTTGGATAGCCTATCTCTGGGTATAGTTAGGGACAGTCAATAAATAACACAATGTAAATGGTACAATATGTTCATGTTGCACATATTTTAGTTGTCTCATTAAATGCTTTCAATATTTGTATATGAATTTCTACAATTTATAGTTGGTTTGAGGTTTTTAAGTCATTGAAATTTGGAGCTATTGACCTTTTAAAATATTGTCCCACATACATTGTTTAATTTACTGATGGTCCCTAACTAGCCCCATAGGGAAATTAAATGTCACACCAAATTGACCATGGGCATTACAATCGGGGCATGTGCAGCTGCGCGCCGAATTGATTGGGTGCTGCCAGGTGTGGGTGCTGCCAGGTGTGGGCATGTGGGCAGGATTAAAATATTCCCAACCTAGGAAAACTGTTATGGTACCCGTCATTCTGTTACGGGAACCCTTCATTCTGTTACGGGAACCCTTCATTCTGTTACAGTAACCCTTAATTCTGTTACGGTACCCTTCATTCTGTTCCGGGAACCTTTCATTCTGTTACAGGAACCCTTCATTCTGTTCCGGGAACCCTTCATTCTGTTACAGGAACCCTTCATTCTGTTACGGTGCCCTTCATTCTGTTCCGGGAACCCTTCATTCTGTTACAGGAACCCTTCATTCTGTTCCGGGAACTCTTCATTCTGTTACAGGAACCCTTCATTCTGTTCCGGGAACCCTTCATTCTGTTACAGGAACCCTTCATTCTGTTACAGGAACCCTTCATTCTGTTACAGGAACCCTTCATTCTGTTACAGGAACCCTTCATTCTGTTACAGGAACCCTTCATTCTGTTCCGGGAACCCTTCATTCTGTTACAGGAACCCTTCATTCTGTTACAGGAACCCCTCATTCTGTTACAGGAACCCTTCATTCTGTTACAGGAACCCCTCATTCTGTTACAGGAACCCTTCATTCTGTTCCGGGAACCCTTCATTCTGTTACAGGAACCCTTCATTCTGTTACGGTGCCCTTCATTCTGTTACAGGAACCCTTCATTCTGTTACAGGAACCCCTCATTCTGTTACAGGAACCCTTCATTCTGTTACAGGAACCCCTCATTCTGTTACAGGAACCCTTCATTCTGTTCCGGGAACCCTTCATTCTGTTACAGGAACCCTTCATTCTGTTACGGTGCCCTTCATTCTGTTACAGGAACCCTTCATTCTGTTACAGGAACCCTTCATTCTGTTACAGGAACCCCTCATTCTGTTACAGGAACCCTTCATTCTGTTCCGGGAACCCTTCATTCTGTTACAGGAACCCTTCATTCTGTTACGGTGCCCTTCATTCTGTTACAGGAACCCTTCATTCTGTTACAGGAACCCTTCATTCTGTTACAGGAACCCCTCATTCTGTTACAGGAACCCTTCATTCTGTTCCGGGAACCCTTCATTCTGTTACAGGAACCCTTCATTCTGTTACAGGAACCCTTCATTCTGTTACGGGAACCCTTCATTCTGTTCCGGGAACCCTTCATTCTGTTACAGGAACCCTTCATTCTGTTACAGGAACCCTTCATTCTGTTACAGGAACCCTTCATTCTGTTACAGGAACCCTTCATTCTGTTACAGGAACCCTTCATTCTGTTACAGGAACCCTTCATTCTGTTCCGGGAACCCTTCATTCTGTTACAGGAACCCTTCATTCTGTTACGGGAACCCTTCATTCTGTTACGGGAACCCTTCATTCTGTTACAGGAACCCTTCATTCTGTTACAGGAACCCTTCATTCTGTTACAGGAACCCTTCATTCTGTTACATACCTTTTTTTCCTATCATCTCGTAAATCACAGTCTTGAGTGAGACTGACTCTGACCAAAATGATCCTATTCGAACTTTGTAGTCAATTTTGACATTAGAATAATGAATGTTTCTGACTTATATTGATGCAACAGCCTGTTTTCAAAAAGAGAAGTTGCTTTTTAGGGGCGGTCGCTCTTTAATGGACATTTGTGTAGGGGTTGTTACGATAAAATAAGTCTGACATTTTAAAGAGGAAATGACCAACTTTAGAAGCCTTTTTAAACCTCGAATACACTACATTTTGCATTTTGCTAAATACCTTTGTGACAACAGAGTGATCAAACTAAGATCGACGTGTTGGTAGTTTAGCAACAAAACCAACGTGTGCGGCAATGCAGACAGGGTTGGCTTAGATTGTTCATAACGGGTCAACTATATTTCGTCTCCAAAGGTTTATTGAAAACAAACACATTTGCACAATGATCACTTGTCACTCAAATACATCGTTACAGTTGTTGGTTAGCTAACTAGCACATTTTTGCCGTATTAGCATAGACTTGACATCAGTCAAACACCTCAAAACAAGACAAGACATCAATAACAAAATACGAGCTGAAACGAGCCACCTACGATTCCCCACATGTCATCTTCTTGTCATTGTTGCCAGATATGACTGTTCAGAATCATACCAACGCACGCCTTGCAGCCACATCAACGCGTGCGCATATAGCAGATCTGTATATCACCCCTTATCTTTCCATTGCTCTATCCCTTAGGCCTTTGTGGTTCAGAATGAGGAGAATGTGTAAAAGAAGGATACAAAAAATGAAAAGATGATCGAGGGAGTCTTTTCTCTCTTTCTCTTCCTCTTAGAAAACACAGCCTGTTGTTTCCTCTCCAGTCACAACTCACTGTTTCCTGCTTGATGGCAGCTTGCTGGCAGCTGAATGCAGTGTGTGAGCTGTGAGGGATATTCTCTCTGCTTTGGTGATTAGCTTTCAAAGTGTGTTTGTTTATTTGTGCTGAGTTGATACATGGTTTGAGCACTTTCTGGTTCGTCCATTAATAGCACAGGATTTCCAATGGCTTTATCTTTGTTCAACACCACTTATAAGATCATTCAGAACTTTATTAAGTAAGTAACAATACGGACCCGCATGATTCGTATTGATTTGAATCAATACCTATATCCTAAGTGCTGTTTAACCCCACATGACTGCATTCTTGGTTTCAGCACCACAGTTATGTGGACAGCTGTCCACACAGCTGTCTCACACACACAGAGGGGAAATAAGTAGAGGTCTATGGGTTCTCAGTTATTGACACGAAAGCCTCATCATAGCGTTTCACTGAACTGAAGAGAATGTGTGGGAGAGAGATGATTTCCTAGACAGAGGAAGATATATAGAGAGATGAATATGAACCCCCAGACTCCACTGGGACCTGGAATGCTCCCTCCCTCATTTCAAATTGAATCAAGCTTTATTAATCCCACAAGGGGGGGGACATTACAGCCTGACAGTCTGGTAATGGGAGGCACTCAGTCACCGCCGGAGCAGTCGCCTGTTCTGGATAGTTTCACCGCGCTGCTAAATGCCGCACACACACACAGGCCGTGTAATGAACAGTAGTGAATGCTGGCATGAGTTGAGCCGGTACTATCACAACTATTGAAGACCTAATGATAAATCATATGAAGATAAACAACACAAATGCGTGTTAACAGGTACTGAGTTGGAGCCTGGACTGTGAAGGAGGGGGGGGGGGGGGGGGGGGGGGGGGTCGTCATCTCACATTAGTCATTGTATAGCCTCAACTATCATTCACCTCTTTGTTGTGGCTTTGTGGGTATATGTACAGTGAGGCTGATTTTGTACGTTTGCCCACTGACAAAGAAATGATCAGTCTATAGTTTTAATGGTAGGTTTATTTGAACAGTGAGAGACAGAATAACAACAACAAAAATTCAGAAAAACACATGTCAAAAATTGTATAAATGTATTTGCATTTTAATGAGGCAAATAAGTATTTGACCCCCTCTCAATCATAAAGATTTCTGGCTCCCAGGTGTCTTTTATACAGGTAATGAGCTGAGATTAGGAGCACACTCTTAAAGGGTGTGCTCCTAATCTCAGTTTGTTACCTGAATAAAAGACACCTGTCCACAGAAGCAATCAATCAATCAGATTCCAAACTCTCCACCAAGACCAAAGAGCTCTCCAAGGATGTCAGGGACAAGATTGTAGACCTACACAAGACTGGAATGGGCTACAAGACCATCGCCAAGCTGCTTGGTGAGTTGATGCACAAAAGAACTGTCAATCTCCCTCGGCCTGGGGCTCCATGCAAGATCTCACCTCGTGGAGTTGCAATGATCATGAGAACGGTGAGGAATCCGCCCAGAACTACATGGGAGAATCTTGGCAATGATCTCAAGGCAGCTGGGACCATAGTCACCAAGAAAACGATTGGTAACACACTACGCCGTGACAGACTGAAATCCTGCAGCGCCCACAAGGTCCCCCTGCTCAAGAAAGCACATATACATGCCCGTCTGAAGTTTGCCAATGAACATCTGAATGATTCAGAGGACAACTGGGTGAAAGTGTTGTGGTCAGATGAGATCAAAATGGAGCTCTTTGGCATCAACTCAACTCGCCGTGTTTGGAGGAGGAGGAGTGCTGCCTATGACCCCAAGAACACCACCATGGTTTTGCCACCAAGTACTAAGTCATGTTTTGCAGAGGGGTCAAATAATTATTTCCCTCATTAAAATGCAAATCAATTTATAGCATTTTTGACATGCGCTTTTCTGGATTGTTTTGTTGTTATTCTGTCTCTCACTGTTCAAATAAATCTACCATTAAAAGTAAATGGAGACTGATCATTTCTTTGTCAGTGGGCAAACGTACAAAATCAGCAGAGGATCAAATTATTTTTTTCCTCACTGTATCCAATGTTTTTGTTTGCGTGTGTGTGGGTGTGGGTGTGTACATCTTTGTGTATACTGTGCTTCTTTGTCTGTCTGTGTGTGTCTGTGTTTTAATGAGTGTAGTGCATTGCCATGCATGGGTGGTTTTCAGACTGGGGGAGAAAGCAGCAGTTGTTTATGGTGTGGTCCCTAATTAAAAACCTATAGGGTTACTGTGGTTTCACTCACTCCCAAGAGACACACTGTCTACACTCTCACTCACCAGCCTGGTGTGTGTGTGTGTGTGTGTGTGTGTGTGTGTGTGTGTGTGTGTGTGTGTGTGTGTGTGTGTGTGTGTGTGTGTGCGCGCGCGTGCGCCTACTGTTTTCGACCAGAACCTGTGGGCTATGACCACAAGTCCAGTCAGAAGGTTACGGTCGAACGGTTACAACTCTCATCTGGGAGTCAGACTTGTTCCTTATATATGCTGTCTCCAAAATCCACCCAACCACCTTTTTCGAACCAACTTCTACTGAATACCATTACATTCATTTCTTCCTCTTCCTTGCTTGTCTCCATTGGATGTTTGCGTTTTGAAGGGTACGTTGCTAGTGAATGGCCAGTCCCTTTCATAGTGACTGTCCTGCAGTGTCAGAGGTCATTAAGAGCTCTCTCTAGTTGGGCTGCAGAGAGGAACAGTTTATTGATTCATTAATTCAATTAAGTTTGTGTATTCCCTACTGGTTGTTTGTTAATGAGGCAGAGTCTTAGATCTGTCATTTCTGCTTAGGCCAGCGTTCTGTCTCTCTCCAATCAATCAAACCTGTGTGTGCGTGTGTGTGCACTACATTAGCTTACGCATTAATTCAGTAATGGGAGTTTGTCTCCACCGCCGGCTAAAGCCATAATATTGATCTTGCTGTGGCTTTATGTGTACAGTTTGAGTCTTACCTCACCAGAACTAGCTTCAGGGATGTACACTGTGTGCTAATTTAGCTCCTGATTATAATGTCTGCGGGTCTGCTTTTTAATAGTCCCTGTCTGTCAGCTTTATTCTACCCTTAAAGTGTGTGTGTGTGTGTGTGTGTGTGTGTGTGTGTGTGTGTGTGTGTGTGTGTGTGTGTGTGTGTGTGTACATGATGTCTCTTGCTAGTGGGTTGTCTAGACTGAGAGCTATGGTGGTTGCTGTCTACTCCTGTATTTTTGAAGTCCTCCCAGTTCTCTGTTCATCCATCTTTCTCTCCTCCCCTCCCCTCTCCCCTACCTTTCCTCCCCTCTCTCTGTGTGTAGGGTTCGTTCCCAGGGAACCTGCAGTTAGTTCTGGTATTGAGGCCCACCACCTTATTCCAGAGGACACTCTCAGACATCTTGTTCAAGTTCAACAAGGATGAGTTCAAGATGAAGGTGCCGGTAGGTACAGACAGCAGTCTACAGACGCGCACACATTCATAGACTGACTTTTGTATTATTGTCATTACTTCACCATTACGTTTTTCTATCCTAAATTGTTGCTTGTGTAGATGATTATGCTGAGTTCTGTGACTGAGCTCCACTCCTACATAGACCGGACACAACTGACTACTGAGCTGGGAGGAACCCAGGAGTACTGCCACGAGAAGTGGATCTCACACCGCACCGTGAGTATACACACACACACACACACACACACACACACACAGCGCACACTGCAACAATGGCGCTGACAGAGAAGGTCGCCTCGCTTCAGGTTCTTAGGAACCTGTGCAGTAATTCATTTTTCTTACATTGTTTGCCCAGAAAATCTCAAGTGTTATTACACACAGCAGGGAAGAACTATTGCATATAAAAGTGACGTCAACGTACCAACATTACGACCAGGAATACAACTTTCCCGAAGCGGATCCTGCGTTCGGACCTCCACCCTGGACATGGGATCTTACCCCAGAGGCCGACGGAGCGTCCTACTGGTCAGACTTAGAAGGCGAGCACACCATCCACCGCTTCTGAGCATATTACTCACCAATCTCCAATCTCTAGACAACAAGGAGGATGAGATTAGGGCTGGAATTGCCTTCCAGAGAGACATCAGAGATTGTTACATTCTCTGTTTCACGGAAACATGGCTCATGGCTCTCTATGTTGTCGGTCGGTACAGCCACCCGGTTTCTTCACGCATCGCACCGACACCTAAAAGCATCTCTCTGGTAAGAAGGGTGGGGGTGTATGCCTTATGATTAACGACTCATAGTGTAATCATAACAACATACAGGAACTCAAGTCCTTTTATTTTTATTTATTTTGTATTTTTTCAACTTTATTTAACCAGGTAGGCCAGTTGAGAACAAATTCTCATTTACAACTGTGACCTGGCCAAGATAAAGCAAAGCAGTGCGACAAAAACAACAACACAGAGTTACACATGAACAAACAAACTTTTGTTCACCTGACCTAGAATTCCTTACAATCAAATGCCGACCGCATTATCTACCAAGAGAATTCTCTTTGATTATAGTCACAGATGTGTATATCCCCCCCAAGCAGATACCTTGACGGCCCTGAAAGAACTTCACTGGACTCTATGTAGACTGGAAACCATATATCCTGAGGCAGCATTTATTGTAGCTGGAGATTAAAAAAAAAAAAGCTAATCTGAGAACAAGGCTTCCTAAATTCTATCAGCATATCAAATGCGCAACACGAGCTGGTAGCATTCTGGATCATTGCTACTCTAACTTCCGGGATGCATACAAAGCCCTCCCCCGTCCTCCCTTCGGCAAATCTGACCATGACTCCATTTTGTTGCTCCCAGCCTATAGACAGAAACTAAAACAGGAAACGGCCGTGCTCAGGTCTATCCAACGCTGGTCTGACGAATCGGATTCCACGCTTCTAGATTGCTTCGATCACGTGGACTGGGATATGTTCCGGGTAGCCTCAGACAACAACATTGACGTCTACGCTGACTCAGTGAGCGAGTTTATTAGCAAGTGCATCAGTGATGTTGTAATCACTGTGACTATTAAAACCTTCCCTAACCAGAAACTATGGATTAATGGCAGCATTCGCGCAAAACTGAAAGTGCGAACCACCGCTTTTAATCATGGCGAGGTGACTGGAAACATGAATGAATACAAACAGTGCAGCTATTCCCTCTGCAAGGCAATCAAGCAAGCAAAGCGTCAGTATAGAGACAAAGTAGAGATGCAATTCAACGGCTCAAACACAAGACGTATGTGGCAGGGTCTACAGTCAATCACAGATTACAAAAAGAAAACCAGCCCCGTCACGGACATCAACGTCTTGCTCACAGACAAATTAAACAACTTCTTTGCTCGCTTTGAGGACAATACAGTGCCACTGACACGGCCCACTACCAAAGCCTGTGGGCTCTCCATCAACGAGGCTAACATGAGTAAAACATTTAAACGTGTTAACCCTCGCAAGGCTGCCGGCCCAGCTGGCTGGTGTGTTTACGGACATATTCAATCAATCCCTATCCCCGTCTACTCTGCCCACATGCTTGAAGATGGCCACCATTGTTCCTGTTACCAAGAAAGCTAAGGTAACTGAGCTAAATGACTATCGCCCCATAGCACTCACTTCTGTCATCATGAAGTGCTTTGAGAGACTAGTCAAGGATCATATCACCTCCACCCTACCTGATACCCTAGACCCACTCCAATTTGCTTACCACCCCAATAGGTCCACAGACGACACCATCACACTGCACACTGCCCTATCCTATCTTGACAAGAGGAATACCTATGTAAGAATGCTGTTCATTGACTACAGCTGAGCTGTGAAACTGGATCCTGGACGTTCTGACAGGCCGCCCCCAGGTGGTGAGGGTAGGAAACAACATCTCCACCCCGCTGATCCTCAACACATGGGGCCCCACAAGGGTGCGTTCTCAGCCCTCTCCTGTACTCCCTGTTCACCCATGACTGACTGCGTGGCCATGCACGCTTCCAATTCAATCCTCAAGTTTGCAGACGACACTACAGTGGTAGTGATTACCAACAACGATGAGACGGCCTACAGGGAGGAGGTGAGGGCCCTCTGAGTGTGGAGTCAGGAAAATAACCTATCACTCAACATCAACAAAACAAAGGAGATGATCGTGGACTTCAGGAAACAGCAGAGGGAGCATCCCCCCCATCCACATTGACGGGACAGTAGTGGAGAAGGTGGAAAGTTTTAAGTTCATCGGCATACACATCACGGACAAACTGAAATGGTCCACCCACACAGACAGTGTGGTGACAAAGGCGCAACAGCGCCTCTTCAACCTCAGGAGGCTGAAGAAATGTGGCTTGTCACCTAAAACACTCACAAACTTTTAGATGCACAATCGAGAGCATCCTGTCGGGCTGTATCACCGCCTGGTACGGCAACTGCTCCACCCACAACTGCAAGGCTCTCCAGAGGGTGGTGAGGTCTGCACAACGCATCACCAGAGGCAAACTACCTGGCCTCCAGGACAGTTACAGCACCTGATGTCACAGGAAGACCCTAAAAGATCATCAAGGACAACAAACACCTGAGCCACTGCCTGTTCACCCCGCTACCATCCAGAAGGCGAGGTCAGTACAGGTGCATCAAAGCGGGGACCGAGAGACTGAAAAACAGATATCTCAAGGCCATCAGACTGTTAAACAGCCATCACTAAGATAGTGGCTGCTGCCAACATACCGACTCAAATCTCTGGCCACTTTAATAAATGGATTTAATAAAGGTATCACTAGTCACTTTAAATAACGCCACTTTAATAATGTATAATAATAATATCCTACATTTTTTTTAAAGAACATTTTATTTCACCTTTATTTAACCAGGTAGGCTGGTTGAGAACACCTTTATTTAACCAGGTAGGCTGGTTGAGAACACCTTTATTTAACCAGGTAGGCTAATTGTGAACAAGTTCTCATTCACAACTGCAACTTGGCCAAGATAAAGCACAGCAGTTCAACACATACAACAACATAATAAATAGATTCATGAAGGTATCACTAGTCACTTTAAATAACACCACTTTAATAATGTTTACATATCCTACATTACTCATCTCATATGTATATACTGTATTCTATACCATCTACTACATCTTGCCTATGCCGCACCTGCCATCTCATCTATATATTTATATATACATATTGTTATTTATCCCTTTACATTTGTGTGATTTAAGGTGGTTATTGTGAACTTGTTACATATTTCAGCACTGTCGGAACTAGAAGCACAAGCATTTCACTGCACTCGCATTAACAACTGCTAACCATGTGTATGTGAGCAATAAAATGTGATTTGATTTGCATAGAAGACCTAGATAAGCTGCAGCTGGCCCAGAACAGAGTCGCACTTCTTGCTTTTCATTGTAATCAGAGGGCTAGTATTAATTATATGCATGCCAGTCCCTCTTGGCTAAGAGTTGAGGAAGACTGACTGAGTCAGTCAGTTGAGGAAGACTGACTACACACACACACACACACACACACACACGCACACACACACACTACATGTTCATGTTTTTAAATGTATGTAAATTGTAAAGTATTTTGTCTGTAATGTATTTTTCATTATGTGTCGGACCCCAGTAAGACTAGCTGTTGCCATTGACGTCGGCCAGCGCATGTGAGCGGAGATGAGTGGTTGTAAATCCCGCTCATCGTTAATGGAGAGGTGCAGCACACCGCTCTGGCCCTCCATGTCCTTTCCTACCGCTCCGCTAAAAACCGCTCCGTGCTCGCATGAAGAAAAAATTTCCTCTCCAAATTCGCTCCATTCATTAAAATCACAATTGAACCAACAACCATCTATTTTTGTGACTACCTGGATCTACCAATTGGTGTTTAAGTATTGAAACCAAACCATATGGATTATAATTTATATTTGAATAAACATGAAGAGGTGAATGTAAGAAGTGAGCATAATTTCAAATAGGCGACATGTCATATTAAACCGCATATTAACACTCTAAATAAGTCAGGAGCCAGACAAAAA
The DNA here is from genome assembly GCF_013265735.2 of Oncorhynchus mykiss. NCBI lineage: Eukaryota > Metazoa > Chordata > Actinopteri > Salmoniformes > Salmonidae > Oncorhynchus > Oncorhynchus mykiss. The sequence continues at coordinate 7,544,437 of NC_048586.1, read as the reverse complement.
AAATATAATTCTTTAGGCTAAATTGTTTCAATTATTTCAAGGCTATAGCCTACAAATAAATAAATTGTGCATTTGCAAGTGCGACACAATAGGCTGGTAGGGACATAATGCGCTCAGCATTTAAACACTTAGTTGTATTAAATCATTCTCTAAATGCGCATATATGCTGTGACTTACTTAGAATTAAATACAAATTAAACTAAAAATGACTTATTAGTGCCTTTGAATGAATTTGTAGAAACAAGTTTGGCCAGTCTGTGGCATCAGGCTCATGTGATGGTGCCTGGAGAGTCGGCCAGCAGAGGAGAGTATCCTCTTCACACTTGCAGAGCCACTGGGGATGCTAAACACCCTTTTGGCCACTCTTGCCAGGCTGGGCAGAGATGCAGAGTTGTTTTATTTTTCTTAGGTATTCTTTAGGTATTTTTCTAAAGGTTTTTAGGCAAAATAACATAGTCAAAACGGAAAGCTCCTTGAACATGGGAAAATGCCAGGCCTATTGGGCAAAATCAATTATGGCTTATTGTATGGATAATAGAACAAAAATTTGCAAAACGTTTAAGAGATCAGATTTTTTGTTTATAAATACTTTGCTACCATGACACACTTAGTTATCTACCCACCTCGTTCCTTTCTTTTAGCATGTGCACATAGTATGTAGACCCTCATCAAATCAAATCAAATGTATTTATATAGACCTTCTTACATCAGCTGATATCTCAATGTGCTGTACAGAAACCCAGCCTAAAACTGCAAACAGAAAGCAATGCAGGTGTAGAAGCACGGTGGCTAGGAAAAACTCCCTAGAAAGGCCAAAACATAGGAAGAAACCTAGAGAGGAACCAGGCTATGTGGGGTGGCCAGTTCTCTTCTGGCTGTGCCGGGTGGAGATTATAACAGAACATGGCCAAGATGTTCCAATGTTCATAAATGACCAGCATGGTCAAATAATAATAATCACAGTGGTTGTCGAGGGTGCAGCAAGTCAGCACCTCAGGAGTAAATGTCAGTTGGCTTTTCATAGCCGATCATTAAGAGTATCTCTACCGCTCCTACTGTCTCTAGAAAGTTGGACTGGGACAGCAGGTCTGGGACAGGTAGCACATCCGGTGAACAGGTCAGGGTTCCATAGCCGCAGGCAGAACAGTTGAAACTGGAGCAGCAGCACGGCCAGGTGGACTGGGGACAGCAAGGAGTCATCATGCCAGGTAGTCCTGAGGCATGGTCCTAGGGCTCAGGTCCTCCGAGAGAAAGAAAGAAAGAGAGAACGAAAGAATTAGAGAGAGCATACTTAAATTCACACAGGACACCGGATAAGACAGGAGAAGTACTCCAGATATAACAAACTGACCCTAGCCCCCCGACACATAAACTACTGCAGCATAAATACTGGAATCTGAGACAGGAGGGCCCCATTCGATGATACCCCCAGACAGGGCCAAAGATGAAGGATATAACCCCACCCACTTTGCCAAAGCACAGCCCCCACACCACTAGAGGGATATCTTCAACCACCAACTTACCATCCTGAGACAAGGCCGAGTATAGCCCACAAAGATCTCCGCCACGGCATAACCCAAGGGGGGGCGCCAACCCAGACAGGTAGATCACATCAGTGACTCAACCCACTCAAGTGACGCACCCCTCCTAGGGACGGCATGAAAGTGCACCAGTAAGCCAGTGACTCAGCCACTGTAATAGGGTTAGAGGCAGTGAACCCCAGTGGAGGGAGGGGAACCGGCCAGGCAGAGACAGCAAGGGCGGTTCGTTGCTCCAGAGCCTTTCCGTTCACCTTCACACTCCTGGGCCAGACTACACTCAATCATATGACCCACTGAAGGGATGAGTCTTCAGTAAAGACTTAAAGGTTGAGACCGAGTCTGCGTCTCTCACATGGGTAGGCAGACCATTCCATAAAAATGGGGCTCTATAGGAGAATGCCCTGCCTCCAGCTGTTTGCTTAGAAATTCTAGGGACAATTAGGAGGCCTGCGTCTTGTGACCGTAGCGTACGTGTAGGTATGTACGGCAGGACCAAATCAGAGAGATAGGTAGGAGCAAGCCCATGTAATGCTTTGTAGGTTAGCAGTAAAACCTTGAAATCAGCCCTTGCCTTAACAGGAAGCCAGCGTAGGGAGGCTAGCACTGGAGTAATATGATCAAATTTTTTGGTTCTAGTCAGGATTCTAGCTGCCGTAATTAGCACTAACTGAAGTTTATTTAGTGCTTTATCAGGGTAGCCGGATTGTAAAGCATTGCAGTAGTCCAACCTAGAAGTAACAAAAGCATGGATTAATTTTTCTGCATCATTTTTGGACAGAAAGTTACGTAGATGGAAAAAGCTGTCCTTGAAACAGTCTTGATATGTTCGTCAAAAGAGAGATTAGGGTCCAGAGTAACGCCGAGGTCCTTCACAGTTTTATTTGAGACAACTGTACAACCATCAAGAATAATTGTCAGATTCAACAGAAGATCTCTTTGTTTCTTGGGAACTAAAACAAGCATCTCTGTTTTGTCCGAGTTTAAAAGTAGAAAGTTTGCAGCCATCCACTTCCTTATGTCTGAAACACAGGCTTCTAGCGAGGGCAATTCTGGGGCTTCACCATGTTTCATTGAAATGTACAGCTGTGTGTCATCCGCATAGCAGTGAAAGTTAACGAATGACATCAAAAAACAGTCTTTTTTTTTTAGATAAGTGTCTATTCAGATTCCACAATGATTCTTTAGTTGTGGACACTAAATCACCACACTCCCTCTCTTGCTCTTGGTCCTCATCTTTGTAAGTCACCTTGATTTAGCAACTGGGTGTTTAATCAATTTCTTTATGAAAATATTTAGTGAACTCCATGACAGTAGCTAAAGCAAGGAGCTATAGCAGCACACAAATAGACTACAAATGCATGCTGGGTCGGGCATGCCCTGAGCTCATGAAGTGTGAGCGCTACTCAAGTGAAATTGGAGCTCGACGAGAAGGCCAAAGCTCCCTGCTCCGTTCCAGCTCCGCTCACATACTCTGGCATCGACTAATGGGGATCCTAATAAATTAAACACACAGAGGTAACCATCCAGCAAACACACAGTGAATACACAGCATAAACACCAGAACCATGGCCCAGTTTCCTAGTGTTGGACTAATAACCTTTTTCCCAGTCAAGATATGCATGTTATTTTCTAACAATGTACTATATCCATCTGTGTGAAGGCCATTGAGGGCTTTGCTCTGATGGTAAAGAGAACAGCTCAGATCCTGCAGTCGTTTGGGACAGAGCTAGCAGAGACCGAACTACCCAATGACATCCAGGCTACCAGCAACCTACTGGGGACACACATCAACAAGAAAAGCAAGATGAAGGTACAGAGCAGGCACACACACGCACGCACACACACACGCACACACGCACACACGCACACATGCGCACGCACACACACACGCACACACGCACACACATACACACGCACACACACACACACATGCACACGCACACATACACACACACACATGCACACGCGCGCATATACACACACACACACACACACACACACACACCTCCAGAAAGATGAATACACAAAATAACATGATGGGTTAAATCTAAGTAAATCATTGTCTTGTCCCACACCACTGATATCAGAGTGCTGGTGTTGGCGTGTGTATTTGATTCCCCTGATGTGTTTGCGTCTCCAGGAGGATCTGCTGGTGGCTTTAGGACAGGGCAGCAGACTGTTGGAGAGTATTAATGAGCCAGTGGTGAGAGACCCAGACCACAACATGAACCAGGACGAACTGGAGAACCTGGCCACCGTACAGAGGTTAGAACATACACTGGGAACCTTGAACATAAGGGTTAGAAGACACACTGGGAAACTTGAACATAAGGGTTAGAACACACACTGGGAACCTAGAACACTGGGGTTAGAATACACACTGGGAACCTAGAACACTGGGCTTAGGACACACACTGGGAACCTAGAACACTGGGGTTAGAATACACACTGGGAACCTAGAACACTGGGGTTAGAACACATACTGAGAACCTAGAACACTGAGGTAGAACACCCACTGGGAACCTAGAACACTGAGGTAGAACACCCACTGGGAACCTAGAACATTAGGTTTAGAACACACTCAGGACACCTAGAACACTTGGTTCATAGATGCACAGGAAATATAGAACACTGGAGGACTTGATGAATGCAAGAGGTGAGAACACATAACAGCTTTTGCTCCTCACCATGATAAGGACTGGCAGTGCTTGGTCCTCTGAGGTCAGAAGGAATATTTTGGAGAACACTGGTGACAGAGAAGACAAAACAGGCTGGCATCTTTCACATTCAACTCAGTAGAGTGTGCAAAAGACACAGAGGAATAGCAGAAAATGTCTCATGTCTCCTATTTTCTAATCTTCTCTCCCTCTTTATCTCAATCTTTCCCTTTCCATTCGACCCATCTCTCTCTTTCACCCCCTCTGCTCCTCTGCTCCATCTCTCCCTCTCTCTTACCCTTTCACCATCTTTCCCTCCCCATCTCTCTCCTCCCCTCTCCTCTACCCATCTTCTCTCCTCTCCCTCCACCCCCTCTCCTCTTCCTCCACCCCCTCTCCTCTCCCTCTATCCCTCTCTCCCTCTCCTCAATCAGACTGCTTTCCCAGTTGAATGAGACAGAACGGGCATTTGATGAGTTCTGGGAGAGACATAAGACCAAGCTGGAGCAATGTCTGCTACTCCGTCACTTTGAACACAACTACAGAGAGGTGAGTGGGACATCACATGACTACACACACCTGACTTCTGTACACCATGGGTAACATACACTAGTTACAGTACCTGAGAGCAATACGCCAGAGAGCAACATACACCTTACAAACTAAGTAGATCTCTGAAGCAATTACACCCCTGATCCTGGTACACCTATGGGGCATTGACACGGCCACCTGTGTGTGTGTGTGTGCATGTCACACCTGATCTTTGTACACCATGTCTGTGTGTGCATGTACAACCAGATCTGAGTATACGTTGTGTGTATGTCATACCAAATGTCATTACATTGGTCTGTATGTGTCCAACCTGTGTGTGTTCTAACTGCTGTGCTACTGTTCCAGGTGAGGTGTCTGCTGGACCAGGTGGCAGAGAGATTGACAGCTTTCTCGGAGGTGGGGATAAGCCCCGCCCACGCTGATCACATCTTCCGCGAGCTGAGCAGCCACGAGGAGAGAGTCTGTGTAAGTAAACAAACACACTGATAGACATGTATTATCCAGAGTACGTATAGAAATCAATAATGTTGCATCTCTCTTTTATCTTTCCATCTCTCTCTCTCCCTCGTACCCCATTCTCTTCCTTTCTCTCTCTCTCCCCCTTTCCCTCTGTAGGAGGTACTGGACCGAGCCCAGGCTCTGGCCCGTGAGGGTGACGAGTTGATTCAGAACACCCACTATGCTGAGGACTCCATCCAGCCCAAATGCATTGAGCTCCGAGCCGTGAACGAGGAACTGAGCACTTACCTGAGAGCAAAGAAAGACCACTTACTCAGAGCTATAGAGCTGCACCACAGCCTGGAGAGGGTGAGAGGGACATAAACACACACACATACAACTACCATTCAAATTTCCTTTTTTTTTAAACATGATTTTTTTCTTAACCAGTAAAATAACATCAAATTGATCAGAAATACAGTGTAGACATGGTTAATGTTGTAAATTACTATTATAGCTGGAAACAGCTGATTTTTTTTTATGGAATATCTACATAGGCGTACTGAGGCCCATTATCAGCAACCATCACTCCTGTGTTCCAATGGCACGTTGTGTTAGCTAATCCAAGTTTATAATTTAAAAATGCAAATTGATCATTAGAAAACCCTTTTGCAATTATGTTAGCACAGCTGAAAACTGTTGTCCTGATTAAAGAAGCAATAAAACTAGCCTTCTTTAGACTTGTTGAGCATCTGGAGCATCAGCATTTATGGGTTTGATTGCAGGCTCAAAATGGCCAGAAACAAAGAACTTTCTTCCGAAACTCGTCAGTCTATTCTTGTTCTGAGAAATTAAGGCTATTCCCATGCGAGAAATTGCCAGGAAACTGAAGATCTCTTACAACACTGTGTACTGCTCCCTTCACAGAACAGCACAAACTGGCTCTAACCAGAATAGACAGAGGAGTGGGAGGCCCCGGTGCACAACTGAGCAAAAGGACAAGTACATTAGAGTGTCTAGTTTGAGAAACAGACTCCTCACAAGTCCTCAACTAGCAGCTTCATTAAATAGTACCCGCAAAACACAAGTCTCAACAGTGAAGAGGCGACTCCGCAATGCTGGCCTTCTAGGCAGAGTTGCAAAGAAAAAGCAATATCTCAAACTGGCCAATAAAAGATTAAGATGGGCAAAAAAACACACACTGGACAGAGGAACTCTTCCTAGAGCACCAGAATCCCGGAGTCACATCTTCAGTGTTGACGTTGAGACTGGTGTTTTGTGGGTACTTTTTAATGAAGCTGCCCGTTGAGGACTTGTGAGGCGTCTGTTTCTCAAACTAGACACTTTAATGTACTTGTCCTTTTGCTCAGTTGTGCAACGGGGCCTCCCAATCCTCTTTCAATTCTGGTTAGAGCCAGTTTGCGCTGTTCTGTGAAGGGAGTAGTACACAGCGTTGTACGAGATCTTCAGTTTCTTGGCAATTCCTTGCATGGAATAGCCTTAATTTCTCAGAACAAGAAAAGACTGACCAGTTTCATTAGAAAATTGTTTGTTTCTAGCCATTTTGAGCCTGTAATCGATCCCACAAATGCAGATACTCCAGATGCTCAACTAGTCTAAAGAAGGCCAGTTTTATTGCGTCTTTAATCAGAACAGTTTTCAGCTGTGCTAACATGATTGCAAAAAGGGTTTTCTAATGATCAATTAGCCTTCTAAAATGATAAACTTGGATTAGCTAACACAACGTGCCATTGGAACACATGGTTGCTGATAATGGGCCTCTGTACGCCTATGTAGATATTCCATTAAAAATCAGCCGTTTCCAGCTGCGACTCACATTAACGATGTCTACACTGTGTTTCTGATCAATTTTATCAATTTTATTTTAATGGACAGAACATTTGCTATTCTTTCAAAAACAAGGAAATGTCTAAGTGACCCGGAACTTTTGAACGGTAGTGTATATATATACACACATACACACAAAGTTTAAAAAAAGTAAATCAAATGCATGTAGAAACACACACACACACACACCGCCCCATAAACCCCTAAAAACACACACTCAACCCCCCTCTCTCCCAGGCTGCTAAGTGGTGTGATGATGGCATCTACCTGCTGGCCTCTCAGCCCGTGGACAAGTGTCAGTCACATGACGGGGCGGAGTCAGCGCTGCAGGAGATTGAGCGTTACCTGGATACAGCAGGACAGAACAAACTGACTGATCCTAGTGCCATCTGCAGGGACTTCGAAACAGTGCTCAACCTGGAGTTCAGAGTAAGGGGATCCAATTTTATGACTCGGACATGCACTCAGACCTGGATTCGTGTCATTAAAATGTCATCATAATGTGATCAATTAAATGTAAAGAAAAGATGACACAGCAAACAAACAGCTATCAAAAACTTAGGGTTCCAGGGTGTAATTCTGCTCCCTGCTCCTCTTCCTCTCCTCCTCTCTCATCCTTCTCTCCTCTCCTCCTCTCTCATCCTTCTCTCCTCTCCTCCTCTCTCATCCTTCTCTCCTCTCCTCCCTCAGGACCAAGTGGAGAAGGTGTTCCAGAAGCAGGTGTCCATGCAGGAGATGTTTGAGAAGAGGAGGGTCAGTCTGAAGAAGCTGGCAGCCAAACACACCAGGCCAGTCCAGCCTGTGGCCCCAAGGCCTGAAGCCATCAAGTCCCCACTGTCCTCGCCAGGTGAGTCCTTACATACCACCTGTCCTGAAGTATTACCAGTCCTTATGTACCATTATGTCCTTGTATACACATCATCAGCACCCTGTCATCACACATATAGTCCTGTCATAGGGTTAATGTTATTTTAACTAGATCGGTCAATGTATATTTAGATATGTGTATCGTGTTAATATCCCACCTCAGCTCCTCCACTCTCTCATTCTCTCCCCCATAGCAAAGAGAGTGCTGGAGAAGAGCTGCTCAGAGGGAGACTCTGTGAACAGGGTCAGCTGTAGAAAAGTAAGTGGAGGTCCCTCTTGTATTTTACTGTGGGGTAGAAATGATCATACCTGCAGTATGCATGTCAAATAAGACACTAGCTCCAGCAGTTTCAGCAGACACTCATCCTGTGGTGTGTTCTCAGGTGGAGGGCCAGCTACAGAGCAACAGAAGTGCCTCTATGTCAGAGGAGGACGAGAACCTGGCCATCCTCAGAAAGTAAGTTTGGTCCGTGTTTTGTCCGTTGTTATATCTGACTGCATATCTGTGAGTCTGTGGTGTTTCTCTGACTTCTGTGTGTAGCGTTTCACCCATAGAGATTAATAATGATTATCCTCTGGTGTCTGTATCATGTAAGCCTGAACTGTCTACATTATGTCTGACTGTGCTCTCTCTATGGAGACATGTAATGAATGAGCTGCTGGAGACAGAGAGGGCATACGTGGAGGAACTGCTCTGTGTTCTACAGGTGTGTATCTCTATCCCTCTCCCCTGGACCATCTGAAACCTCTCACACATGCGTATCGGTCTTAACTGTGTTCGTCCTATTGGGTGTTTCAGGGCTATGCCTCAGAGATGGACAACCCAGCCATGGCCAGTCTCATGCCCATTCCTCTGCAAAACAAGAAAGATGTGCTGTTTGGCAACATGCCAGAGATCTACCACTTCCACAAGAGGTAAATGAGCACCCCCTAGTGGTTATTAATGGTGCTTACACAGTGATAGGACTACCCAGGCATTGTACTGACTAATTGATCATATCTTTCTCTCTGCATCACTCTTCTTTATGATCTTCCAGGACCTTTCTGAGGGAGTTGGAAGAGTACGAAGACTGCCCGGAACTTGTGGGTCGGTGTTTTCTGGAGAGGGTGAGTGTTTGGAGATTGAACTGGAATATGTTGTGTCTAAATCACTACTCTGATTGTAGTGAAGTGTTTGTGATGCAGGGGTATTTCTCTATTTTCTTTATTCTCTCTCTCGCTCTCTCTCAGATGACAGACCTGCAGATCTATGAGAAGTATTGTCAGAATAAACCTCGCTCTGAGAGCTTGTGGAGACAGTGCTCCGACTGCTCCTTCTTCCAGGTACACACCATATACACACCTCCCCTAAGGTACACACCATATACACACCTCCCCTGAGGTACACACCATATACACACCTCTCCTAAGGTACACACCCTATACACACCTCTCCTAAGGTACACACCATATACACACCTCTCCTAAGGTACACACCATATACACACCTCTCCTAAGGTACACACCATATACACACCTCTCCTAAGGTACACACCATATACACACCTCTCCTAAGGTACACACCATATACACACCTCTCCTAAGGTACACACCATATACACACCTCCCCTAAGGTACACACCATATACACACCTCTCCTAAGGTACACACCATATACACACCTCTCCTAAGGTACACACCATATACACACCTCTCCTAAGGTACACACCATATACACACCTCCCCTAAGGTACACACCATATACACACCTCCCCTAAGGTACACACCATATACACACCTCTCCTAAGGTACACACCATATACACACCTCTCCTAAGGTACACACCATATACACACCTCTCCTAAGGTACACACCCAACAGCTTCAGGCTTAAGTGGTTGTTATCCCCTACTAATGTATTCTCCCTGTTCTGGTCTGGAACAGGAGTGTCAGAAGAAGCTGGAACATAAACTGGGCTTGGACTCCTATCTCCTGAAACCGGTCCAGAGGATCACCAAATACCAGCTCCTGTTGAAGGTAGGACCAGTATATACGTTGTCTCATGATTCACAAGAGCATTCTGGTCCACTCCTTTATTTTCATAATGTCTCATTGCTGATCAACATTACTCAATATGTGCATGTGTGTGTTGTAGGAGCTGCTGAAGTACAGTAAGGGCTGTGAGGGGTCAGAAGACCTGCAGGAGGCGCTCACCTCCATCCTGGGCATCCTGAAGGCTGTCAACGACTCCATGCACCTCATCGCTATCACTGGATACGATGTGAGTTCATCATCGATCAACTTCACATTCTCTGAAATATATTGCATATTCCTTTCATGGCGTCAACATCACATTATTTTAGAGATTGTGTCAACATGTCAAAATTACATAAGGCTGCAGGCTTCTGATGAGACATGAACTTTCTCCGGACCTGTGACCCTTCTTCTGATAGGGTAACATGGGCGACCTGGGACGGCTGCTGATGCAGGGGTCATTCAGTGTGTGGACAGAACACAAGAAAGGTCATGCCAAGGTCAAGGACCTGGCCCGCTTTAAGCCCATGCAGAGACACCTGTTCCTGCATGAGAAGGCCCTGCTCTTCTGTAAGAGACGGGAGGAGAACGGGGAGGGCTACGAGAAAGCCCCCTCCTACAGCTTCAAACAGTCCCTCAACGTGAGTCTGTCTGTCTGTCCATATGTCTGCCTGCCTGCCCGTGTGTCTGTCTGTCTGTAGTAGGTCTAACAGTGTTTAATATTACAAGTGAGTTAAAATTGAGCTTCCAAAATGTATGCCCTCTATCAGATGAGTGCTGTGGGCATCACTGAGAACGCCAAAGGTGACAACAAGAAGTTTGAGGTCTGGTGCAACTCACGGGAGGAGGTGTACATCGTTCAGGTGAGTGGTTTTGCCTAAACAACAGCTACAGACTACATGTCTAAAGTTTATTTTACAATGATACAGAAACCATATCAGACTCTATTTAGATAAAACAAAACTGAGAAGTTTCACCATTGCATTTCAGGCCCCAACGTCTGAGGTAAAAACAACGTGGGTGAAGGAGATCCGGAAGGTTCTGACAACTCAGCTGGAAGCCTACAGAGGTAGGCAGGGTATCTGTCTGTGGCAGACCTGATGTCAAATAGTATTAGTTGTATTTCTAATACTTTGAGTGTATTGTAATTACATTGAGTATTACATTCACTGGTCATGATGTAGTGGGACTGTAGTTGATCTCCCTGCGTGTCTTCCAGAAGCCAGTCAACAGAGGCCGTCAGACGGACTGTTCCAGTTCCCCTCTGGTGCTGGAGCACCTGTCAGCCTCAGGTCAGTCATCTGACCCATACTGACCTATTAGAGAGTCAGAGCCTCTCATTCACAAATGAGAAGTAATCAAAGACCCCCCTTGAATGTTATGCACTGTATATTACATGGAATAATGGGGTCTGTTTAGGGGGATGTAAGAGAAGGTTCAGGCAGAAATGTATCATGTAGAACAGATATGATTGTCTGTCTGATAGAATATGTAATCGTGTCCGCTCAATTCATTCTGTTTCTATCGGCAATGTTCAGAAACCTGAATACAACATGTTGTCTTATCAAAGTCAAATCTAATTTGTATTTGTCACATGCGCCAAATAAAACGAGTGTAGACCTTACCGTGAAATGCTTACTAACAAGCCCTTAACCAACAATGCAGTTCAAGAAATAGACTTAAGAAAATATTATGAATAAAGTTCAATTTAAAAAAATATACATACATACAAATATATATATATTTTTTTATTTCATAATATATATACAGTGCCGTGCGAAAGTATTCGGCCCCCTTGAACTTTGCGACCTTTTGCCACATTTCAGGCTTCAAACATAAAGATATAAAACTGTATTTTTTTGTGAAGAATCAACAACAAGTGGGACACAATCATGAAGTGGAACGACATTTATTGGATATTTAAAACTTTTTTAACAAATCAAAAACTGAAAAATTGGGCTTGCAAAATTATTCAGCCCCCTTAAGTTAATACTTTGTAGCGCCACCTTTTGCTGCGATTACAGCTGTAAGTCGCTTTGGGTATGTCTCTATCAGTTTTGCACATCGAGAGACTGAAATTTTTTCCCATTCCTCCTTGCAAAACAGCTCGAGCTCAGTGAGGTTGGATGGAGAACATTTGTGAACAGCAGTTTTCAGTTCTTTCCACAGATTCTCGATTGGATTCAGGTCTGGACTTTGACTTGGCCATTCTAACACCTGGATATGTTTATTTTTGAACCATTCCATTGTAGATTTTGCTTTATGTTTTGGATCATTGTCTTGTTGGAAGACAAATCTCCGTCCCAGTCTCAGGTCTTTTGCAGACTCCATCAGGTTTTCTTCCAGAATGGTCCTGTATTTGGCTCCATCCATCTTCCCATCAATTTTAACCATCTTCCCTGTCCCTGTTGAAGAAAAGCAGGCCCAAACCATGATGCTGCCACCACCATGTTTGACAGTGGGGATGGTGTGTTCAGCTGTGTTGCTTTTACGCCAAACATAACGTTTTGCATTGTTGCCAAAAAGTTCAATTTTGGTTTCATCTGACCAGAGCACCTTCTTCCACATGTTTGGTGTGTCTCCCAGGTGGCTTGTGGCAAACTTTAAACGACACTTTTTATGGATATCTTTAAGAAATGGCTTTCTTCTTGCCACTCTTCCATAAAGGCCAGATTTGTGCAATATACGACTGATTGTTGTCCTATGGACAGAGTCTCCCACCTCAGCTGTAGATCTCTGCAGTTCATCCAGAGTGATCATGGGCCTCTTGGCTGCATCTCTGATCAGTCTTCTTCTTGTATGAGCTGAAAGTTTAGAGGGACGGCCAGGTCTTGGTAGATTTGCAGTGGTCTGATACTCCTTCCATTTCAATATTATCGCTTGCACAGTGCTCCTTGGGATGTTTAAAGCTTGGGAAATCTTTTTGTATCCAAATCCGGCTTTAAACTTCTTCACAACAGTATCTCGGACCTGCCTGGTGTGTTCCTTGTTCTTCATGATGCTCTCTGCGCTTTTAACGGACCTCTGAGACTATCACAGTGCAGGTGCATTTATACGGAGACTTGTTTACACACAGGTGGATTGTATTTATCATCATTAGTCATTTAGGTCAACATTGGATCATTCAGAGATCCTCACTGAACTTCTGGAGAGAGTTTGCTGCACTGAAAGTAAAGGGGCTGAATAATTTAGCACGCCCAATTTTTCAGTTTTTGATTTGTTAAAAAAGTTTTAAATATCCAATAAATGTCGTTCCACTTCATGATTGTGTCCCACTTGTTGTTGATTCTTCACAAAAAAATACAGTTTTATATCTTTATGTTTGAAGCCTGAAATGTGGCAAAAGGTCGCAAAGTTCAAGGGGGCCGAATACTTTCGCAGGCACTGTATGTATGTATGTAATGAACAGTAACACAAGAAAATTACATAACAATAACGAGGCTATGTACAGGGGGTACCGGTACCGAGTCAATGTGCGGGGGGTACAGGTTAGTCGAGGTAATTTGTAAAGTGATTATGCATAGATAACAGAAAGTAGCAGCAGTGTAAACATGTGTTGCAGTGTGAGTTTCTGACAGACCTGTTTCATCCTCCTGTCTCCTCAGTCCATTTAGAAGAGGGGAGAGGAGCATGAAGGAGAAGAAGGGAGAACCCAGCAGCCCTGACGCTAACTCCTGCTCCTTCCCAAAGACCAAAGGTGAGCAGAGAGTGAGAGAGGGGAGGAGGATACTGCCTTATAACATAAAGAACGCTCAGACACCACCACCTTTCAACTGGGTCATATGCTATATTCAAAGCTATTTTTTACTCTCAACAGTATTTAATAGTTATCACTTTCCTAAAGCGTTTCTTGTTTCACCTAAACAACACTATGTTCTGACTTTTACTCTTAACTAAATGTTGCTTCTCTCTCTGTGATGAGATGACTAATCTTTCTCCTCTCTTCCCTCCGCTTGCCGATGTCGTCACTTCTCTTTCTATTTCTCATATCTTTCTCTCATCACTGCACTTTCCTTCTCTCCATCCCTTCCTTCTTTTATGCCTCCCACACCTCTCCCTGTCGCTCTCCTCTCTCTCATCCCACTCGCCTCTCCCTCCTTCCTTCTCTCCCCTGCTCTGCTCCTTCTCCTGGCCCAGAAGAAGCAGCGACCAGTCCTACCTCAGACAGAGCAGCTGTGGCTAAAAAGCGTTTTACCTTGCAGGGCTTCAGCAACTTCAACAAAGGTAACAGCCCTAGCTGGTCACCAGGGGTTGCCATAGTAATCATATACATTGTTACTATATGTCAGCACTGTAGCCTACTACTACTACTACAGGATAAAACATGGCATGCTTCCTTCCACAGACCTCTCGCCTCCTGACAATAAAAGCTTAACTTTACCCAGGATTCCCTTCTCTCCATCAGGTACCTGAAAATGTAGCTAAAGTGACCATAGATTAGAATCTAGAGAGGTAATTTAGTCCCATAGCTTAAGTCAGTGTTTCCCAACTCCAGTCCTCGGGTACCCCTACAGTACGGATTTTTATCGTAGACCCAGAGCACAGCTGATTCAACTTGTCAACTAATCATCAAGTCCTTGATGAGTTGAATGAGGTGTGTTTGTCCGGTGCTACAACGAGTACCGTTGGGGGTACTTGAGGACCAGAGTTGGGAAACGTTTGCTAAAGTGACGACCAATTAGAGTTGTACTGTAGCTGATAGTGAATAGACCACTTCAGGGACCCTGTATGTGTTTTTCACCCCTGTAGTCTGTCTGAGTAGCTGTAGGGTGACAATGTTCGTACAGAGAACAACACAGTTAGAACATACAGTTTGTGGTGCTCCTTTCAATGTCCTCTGCTCTCTTCATTCTTTGTCTGCGCTTACTTTAACTTCCACTTCCAAGATATATTACTACTGATATTTGTCTTATTTGAGGGTTTTGCTGCTCCTCTTCACTCTCTTCCTCTTCTTCTCTTTTATTCCTGTCTTCCTGTGATGGCTAGGATCTCCCACAAGCCCTGGCCATAAAACCAAACGTCATGAGATAAAGAGTGATCCTACTCCGTTCGGCTTTCAAGGTACGTCTTCCCATAATGACCCTAGTCACTGTATCTGTGGTCGACCACGGTCGCTGCATTCGATCATTTCATCCGTGGTTGGTCAGGGTGTATTGATTTACAGACAGCGGAGAAATGTGGTTCATCACGGAATGTATAATACGCTGTGTTGACTGACAGGCAACCGGAGTCACAGTTACCATGGTCGGTCATTCATTGTGGTTGAGCACGTTTGCCTGCGGTCAATCTCTTTGACCATGTTTCAATAGGGTCGTAATGTATCTTTCTCTCAGACCCAGGCCCTCACGCTCACCTCCACCTGGGCAGAGTCAGGTGGTTCAGCACCTCGAGTCTCTTACAGGCCAAGAGGAGAGGTACCGTACAGCACTCAACTGGACTGGACTGGTTTAGACTGGATTAAGATGTGTGGTGATCACAAAATGGCTGCCGAATTTCACTGAGAGATTTTCCCCTCTCACTCCCTGCACACTGTGTTCCCTTGCCTGAGTGTGTGGATACACATGACCACCTAAATGCTTATGTTGATATATTTATCAAAAAAACGTCACGCTCCTTATTGCTGAGTAATGTTGTGGTTCTGAATGGTCCACACGATTACTGTAGTTTCACTCCATTCGACTTGGTCCTGTTCCTTCTATTTGCGGTCCACCCTGTCACTGACCGTGTCTGGTCTAACAGAGGTTGCTGAAATGCCTACTCTCAATGTCTCCCGGTCCCCCTCCGTGTGTGTGTGTGTGTGTGTGTGTGTGTGTGTGCGCGCGACTGAGCGAGTGTGTGTTTCAGGCTACACAAGACACCAAATTCTTATGTACCCGTTCTCCCTCCTCTAGGATGGACCAAGGGCTCTCTCTCATTGGACGCCAATGAGGAGAATGATGGCTACTCTAGCCCTGAAGAGCCCCTGAACTCAGACCCCGAGGACGAGGAGGGAAAGAAACTAGTGAGTGTGTGTGTGTGTGTGTGAGGATACTTATCCACTCCAAGCTGGGATGTGGCTCCATGTAGAAACAGTTTTTAAAAATGGTTTACAATCATACATACAATCTAACACCATATCTTGACTGTGCACAGTGTGCAGGGAAGTACACAGTGGTGTCTGACTATGAGAAGGGAGAAGGCCAGGACCTGTCAGTCAAGAGTGGTGAAACGGTGCAGCTGATCAAGGAGGGAGATGAAGGACAGTGGTGAGAATATTACCTTGACACCCTTACACTTGATTGGTTTCACACTTTAACAGTCAGAATCTATTCCAGCACGGTCATATTCTATAGGGAAAACCATAGTGCAGGTCTCTCCAACCCTGTTCTTGGAGATCTACCCTCCCCTAGGTTAATGCTCCCAACGCCAGTTGTAACTGAATCAGGTCTGCTAGGTTAGTCAGAGTGAAAACCTACAAGACTGTAGCTCTCCAGTAACAAGGTTGGAGAGACCTGCCATAGTAAAACGTAATACAACATTTTGAAACAGAAAACAAAAATAAGCTATTCTTATCAGACAATTTGGGTAGCCCGTCCCTGTTGCAGTCCCTTTTTTCTGTGCCTTATGAATATGACCCACTATTCAAATCTGAGCAGTGTTGAGTTGGGGCGAGGTGGTGGTCAAGGGGTTGTGTGTGTTTCTGTAGGTTTGTGAAGAACTTGAAGACCAAGCAGGAGGGCTGGGTGGCTGCAGCCAACATTCTCACCCTGATTGGAGAGTCCAAGTCCTGCCAGTCTCTCACCAGCTCAGGTAAAACCCCCTCTCCATGTAGAAGTGTGTGTGTGTGTCTCTTCTTAACCATCTCCTCTAAACTCTGGTCTCCCTGTGTATGTCTGTGTGTATTCCAGAGGGCAGTGGCTCAGGGAACCTCAGCACTTCATCCAGCTGCTGTGAGACTTACACCAGCTTCTCTGACATCAAGCCCTGAACCCTCCACCCTTCCCTGGCCCCATCAGGCCACCCCAGACCCTTTCTCTCCCGATCCCAACCCAACAGCACCAGCTGGTGGCTCCCCCAGCAAGACAGCACTTTCTCCCCCCACCCTAAACACAACTTCACCCACCTTACCCAGAGGCAAGCCCTTCTATTAGGATACTGGTCAGAAACTTCAAGAAGATGCCAACAATAGACTTCATCAGATATCATTGACTAGAGAATGGGCTCCAGCGCCCTTGTGTAGTTGAAGAGATGTAGTGTAGGTGGGCAGCAGCTACCCATAGACACTAATCTTAGGTCAGTTTGGCACTTTTGCATTTATCCTTCATAAAATTGTCACGGTTAGGATTGGGGATTACTACAGTATTAGTAGCACTATTAGTAGCACTAACAGACAAAATGCTATGGACAAGATGGAACCTGACATAACCCATAGAAATATAATACCATTTTGCTATGAATTCTAATTCAAGGTTAACCTAATCAGGTGTCACTGATATAGCCACCCCATCTGGCATAGAGTGGTGGATATGGATCTGGATGAGCCCTTTTTGTTGTACTGTAAGCCTATAAGTAAGTTACAATGCTGTTGGTCTGCATCATGGTCCCCTTGATTGTCTACAAATAGACAAGACTGTATTTTTGTTTTTATATAAAATTATTGTAAATAAGAAAGATTATGATTGAAAAGTATACCATGTGTAGCTTTTCAGATTGTTGCTCTAAGTTCTACCAGTCACCTCAACTGGTGGCCATATTAGTAACCAATATGACCTTTTGTAGGCCTGTGACTATCTTATTGCCTCTCGGAGAGTGAGGAGTTACTGTTTATTTGAAAACAGAGGGAAGGGAATGACTCGTTATGTACTTTGATAAAGATGTTATTCTATGTCTGTCTATCTCTACAATGTAATCTCTCTCTCTCCCTCCTTCTTGTTCTCATAGCCTACCCTGTCCTGCAGCATTCGTTTTGTATATGGTTCAGACAGAGCAGTCACGGTATCACTGTTTCCTCTGTGCTCGTCAAATGACTTTATTATGAGATCCCCTTTCCATCCATTTCACATGACTTTAGTCATTGCAGGTGTCTTCTCCATGTGTACTGTGAACTTTCCTAGTTTTGTGAATAACTCCGTGTATAGTCATAACTTATTTATTGTAAAGCAATCATATTTTTTTATGTAGATATTGTTTATTAACTCACTTTTCTTTATGAAATCAGAAATTCTCTATCAGTCAGCAGTTGTGAATCTGTTTTTTTATATATTAAAGGACTTGTGGTACATGTAATTCTCTCTGTGTGTGTGTGTATTTCCTGTATCGGGTTGGGTAGCCTAATAAAATAATATCTTGTATTGTTTGTAAATGTCATTTCAGACTTGCCTATGGGAGAAGCCTGCCTACAGTGGGGTGGCAGGTAGCCTAGTGGTTAGAGGGACAGTAACCGAAAGGTTGCTAGATCAAATCCCCGAGCTGACAAGGTAAACATCTGTCGTTCTGCCCCTGAACAAGGCAGTTAACCCAGTGTTCCTAGGCCGTCATTGTAAATAAGAATTTGTTCTTAATTAAAAATGAAAAGCTCTCAGTTCTTTGCTGTAGTGCAGCTAGCCAGCAGATCCAACACAATTGCACTAGGGTCAGACAGGCTTCCTGTAAGACATGCAGAGCAATCTCTGAAAACATAAGAAGAAATGCGTTGTACTCCAAATTGTCCCATTATCCCAACTGTTACACCAAGAAGATCTCTGTGTAACAGTCAATTTATTGAGGCATTTCTCATCCCTGGACTAGTTTGGGCTAACCCTGTCTTAACCTACACAAAGTCTGTCTGACCCTAGTCATAGATCCGCAGCTGTGGCCTAAGCAAGCGGATGGATTTGCTGGCTAAATTTCAGTCTGCCTATACCCAACTAGCTAGCACAGGTTGTGCACATGTAACAGTACAAATTTAAACCGTCCGGGCGCGAACTAGGGACCTTCTGCACACATCAACAGTCACCCTCGAAGCATCGTTACCCATCGCTCCACAAAAGCCGCGGCCCTTGCAGAGCAAGGGGAACAACTACTTCAAGGTCTCAGAGCAAGTGACGTCACTGATTGAAACGCTATTTAGCGCCCACGCTAACTAAGCTAGCCGTTTCACATCCGTTACACACAGACAGTGACATCAACTAGGCCTACCCAAAGCAACAACCTCTACCCGCACAACCAGATATAAGATAGAGAAAAAAAATGGAAAGCAAAAAGCATACCACGGAAAATCAGAATTCGCAGCATGCAAAAAAGTGCAAGCGGGTGTTGTCCTATGACAGTCAAAGAACTGGCACTTCCAGCTTGAAAAAACACATTGGGAGATGCACGGTAAGACGGATATTGATTGACTGCCCAGTTGCCGACTGTAGTGCAGAACAAGGAGCCCAGTACCCTATGAAAGACAAGGATAGTTCACTCGGGTCAGGATGCGATTCGGGTTGGGGTAGCACTCTTTCCTAATGGCGGTTTGCAGTCGGGTCCCGATAGATCCGTTTGTGGAGAATTATGCAAAAATTGACTCTGGCGTGTGGCAGACATAGTGTTTATGTACATGTGAGACTTAAAATACGTGGGCTATTGTGTAGTGAAATAGTTTATTTTATAGTCACATTATGCATTTGTAAACTGTCTGCTATGTGGAGTGGTGAAGACTTTCGTCTTTAATCGTCGCGCATGCGCAAGTAAATAGTCTAGATCCCAGACTGCTAGCTAGATACAGTACGTTCAGGCGAAGTAGCGCAAAATATCATTCTATTAGCTAATTACATAGTGAGAGGCTGTAGTTGCGAGATATGGAAAGTAGAAGCAGAGACCGTAAAGAAAGTCACACCTGGAAATATTTCAATGAAATTTCGTCCGAAAGTGTGACATGTAAGCTGTGTGCGGCTGTTCTGAAGCGGACGAGTGGGAGCACAACATCCATGTTAAACCATTTAGAAAGGATCCATCATCTGTCGTTAAGACATATCAAAACTCAGCGAGAGTTGATGGCTGCCGTTAGAGGTAAGACTCCTGTAAGTGTTTTATTTAACTCTTAGCCGACTACCAAAGCAAATTCTGCAAGTTTCTCGGGTAGCTCAGCTTGTACCATATGTATTCTTCACAAGGTTGCCATTTCAACGTGTGCCTCATTTGTTTTAACCCCAAATGTAGTTAATACAGTAAATTGCCTATATTTTGTCAGAGCAGAGGATCGCTGACAACTCTTTTGGCGAGGAACCAGGCTACTCTGCTGGTCTGGTCAGTTGTAAGATTATCTGGTGTGGTTGTCCATTGGTTCCATTCATTCACAAAATGTCAACACCAATTTCACGCAGCGTTGGTTCAGCTGTGTAGCGCAGCTTCGACAGAATAGAAGCTTCTCAGGCTAAATGTAAACACTGCGACCGGAATATCAGATGTAAAGGACGTTGCACCAGTGGTATGAAAAGGCATTGAGTCTCGGCATCAGGTAAACTTGACCTCCGAAACGGCTCTAGTTAAACAAATAATTCGAGACCGCCACAGACAAAAGCAATGGGGCTATAGATGTTGAAGCGTCAGAGACCGGTATTAAAACGAGTGAGCACAAAATACAAACTTCATGGCGTTGCTACATTTGAGTGACAATCAATAAAGAACCGAGTTAGGCTACATGTATTTACGATTGAATGCGCACATTTAGCTAAACCGACTCGTGGATTTCCGTTTATTATGCTAACCGGAAAATGCTGTTTTGGTTAGCAGTTATGTACATTTTGAATTAAATGTCTTGTCTCAAATAGCCGCCTGTCCCTTTTTGATAGCCAGGCATCGGCACACATTTCAGCAAATAAACGCCTGTTTCAAATAAACGCTCCATCTAAATTAATTGTTTACGAGGTTACCATGTGATGTGATATACTTTTTTTTTTTTTTAATCTGTCATGTTGCTTGCCATGGCGCCACCAAGAAGAAAATACGACATCAAATTCAAGCTAGCAGTGATTAAATTCACAGAGCAAAATTCGGGCGAGGCAACAGCCAGGCATTTTGGAATTGATCCAAAACGAGTGAGAGAATGGCGAAGTCAAAAAGTCCAACTTCAACGTTTGTCTGAGGTGGATCAGAAGAGGGCGAGACTGCAAGGTGGGGGGAGGAAAAAGGTTAGCGAGTAGCTGGATGGAGGCCAGTCTTTGCAAGTCTGAGGCGTATTCATTATGCTAATTCTGTTGCAAAACGGAAGCAAACGGAACGAAACCGGGCGGGACCTGCTGGATTTTGTCCAATAGAAACTCTCGTTTTAGTTCCAACAAAGGTTCCGTTTAGCAACTGCTGGACTAATGATTACACCCCTGATCTGAGACGGATTCATGTTTATACTGGTCACAACAGTGTGATAGTCTTTAAAAAATGTATTGATCAATATGTGTACATTAAGGAAATAGACACTTGGCTCCACTAGAGGCCAGTCTCTAATAAGCGCCGGTTGTGCTTTATCGTTTGATGTTCTGGGGTGCATTCATTAGTCGCAGACCATTGCAAAACGTTTCGCAACGAAACCCGTTCAGCGTTAACTCTAGGAAGCAAACGTAAGGAAACGTGAAGTGATCTACCTTAAATAGTTTTTCCTTGCAAAGTGTTTTCCTTTTGAAGTAAATGGTTTTCGTTGCGAAACGTAACAGGCCAACACGCCTTTGATGAAACCGTGCAATGAAATAAAACGTTTTTATTAGCAGTATTATCAAACTTGTAGTTTGCTCATTTGGCTAGTCCAGCATAGATCTGAAGGAAAAAGCTTTGACTGTAGAGAGCATAGAGCATAAATAGGAAGAGATGCGCTAAAAGTAGCACGGTTTGGAAATATTTCACCAGAAAGGGTGTTGATACATGTACATGTCGACTATGCAAAGCAGTACTCAATACAACAATGGCAGAACTGACAGCATGTTAAACCACATCAAATACAAGCACCCAGCCATCACAGTGCCAGCTCTAGATGGTAAATCAGAAACGACCACCAGGGTAAAGTAGAGGGCTGTTATTATTATCCACTACATATTATTTTGTCCATCGAATATTAATACTGTTAATGACAGTCTATAAAACTACCAAACAAATAGTCTACTACAGGGACAACATGTAAAATGTAAAGATTTAATAAAAAAATAAAAAATAGCAGCTCTACCACTTGTTTTGGTATACATCTGGTGGAGGAAATATTATGTCCTGTATAAATTCACAAGGTTAATGGAAATTGCACATCTTATTGAAATGTGACATATCATGTTTTTTTGAATGGTTTTGTGGTATGAATTGTTTTTCTTCAGACATTAAAGTTAAAAAGAGAAGCTGCAATAAAGGCAGAGAAGACCATGTCTAAGAGCACATACGAAGAAGAGGAGGAGGATGAGCATCTCCCCAAGACTGGGATGTCAAAGTGGGTATCATGTATATTGGAAGATAACATTGGTAACACTTTTATATAGGCCCACTGTAGGGCTGGGCAATATAAAGATATATATTGTGTGACGATAGAGCATAATATGAAGCGATATACTTTTTTCTATCGTTGATTTCGTTGTCGCAAATCACACTGCAATATTTTTTGTCAATTGGGTGACGCTGTGTGGAAGGAAATTTGCAACATAAGCAAACATGCAGGAGAGTGAACGTGGCATGGAGACACAGAGCTCGTACCTAAAAGAGGGGCTACTTCGGTCGCATGGATGTGGTTTGGTTATGAAAAGTCTGACACGGACCAGAAAACCGTCCTCTGCAAATTAAGCCGCAGACCGGTCCTGACAACAGGCTCAAACACCACTATTTTACCACCTACGCAAGAATCATGTGAAACGGTACAGAGAGAGTCTACGAATGAGACCCCAAAAAGTACAGTTGAGTGCTCAAAACAAACCCCCGACTCAAACGTTGCAAGAGGCTTTTGCCCGCGGCACACCATATGGCAAAGAATCACGGAGATTGAAGGAGAGAACAGCTGCCATTACAACTTACGTCTGCAAAGACATGGCCCCAATTTACATGGTCGAGAAACGGGGGTTTCGTGAGTTTGTGCTAATACTCGACCCAAGGTATCAAATGCAAATTGATATGTGACACGTATTAATGCCAAAAATAACGGCTTTAGAAGCTTATGATAGGCTAATTAACATATTGAGTCAATTGGAGGTGTACCTGTGGATGTATTTCAAGGCCTACCTTCAAACTCAGTGCCTCTTTGCTTGACATCATGGGAAAATCAAAAGAAATCAGTCAAGACCTCAGAATAGTTTTTTGTAGACCTCCACAAGTCTGGTTCATCCTTGGGAGCAATCTCCAAACGCCTGACGGTACCACGTTCATCTGTACAAACAATAGCACGCATTTATAAACACCATGGGACCATGTAGCCATCATACCGCTCAGGAAGGAGACGCGTTCTGTCTCCTAGAGATGAACGTACTTTGGTGCGAAAAGTGCAAATCATTCCCAGAACAACAGCAAAGGACCTTGTGAAGATGCTGGAGGAAACAAGTACAAAAGTATCTATATCCACAGTAAAACGAGTTCTATTTCGACATAACCTGAAAGGCCGCTCAGCAAGGAAGAAGCCACTGCTCCAAAACCGCCATAAAAAAGCAAGATTACGGTTTGCAACTGCGCATGGGGACAAAGATCGTACTTTTTGGAGAAATGTCCTCTGGTCTGATGAAACAAAAATAACTTTTTTGTCCATAATGACCATCGTTATGTTTGGAGGAAAAGGGGGGAGGCTTGCAAGCCGAAGAACACTATCCCAACCGTGAAGCACGGGGGTGGCAGCATCGTGTTGTGGGGGTGCTTTGCTGCAGGAGGGACTGGTGCATTTGACAAAATACATGGCATCATAGGGCCTCCTGGGTGGCGCAGCGTCAGCTGTGCCACCAGAGACTCTGGGTTCGCGCCTAGGCTCTGTCGCAACCGGCCGCGACCTGGAGGTCCGTGTGGGGATGCACAATTGGCCTAGCCTCGTCCGGGTTAGGGAGGGTTTGTCCGGTAGGGATATCCTTGTCTCATCGCGCACCAGCAACTCCTGTGGCGGGCCGGGCACAGTGCACAAGGTTGCCAGGTGCACAGTGTTTCCTTCCTCCGGGTTGGATGCGCGCTGTGTTACGAAGCAGTTACGAAGCAGTGCGGCTTGGTTGGGTGGTGTATCGGAGGACGCAAGACTTTCAACCTTCGTCTCTCCCGAGCCCGTAGCGATGAGACAAGATAGTAGCTACTAACAATTGGATACCACGAAATTGGGGAGAAAAAGGGGTAAAATTAAAAAATAATTGATAATAAATAAATGGCATCATGAGGAAGGAAAATGATGTGGATATATTGAAGCAACATCTCAAGACATCAGTCAGGAAGTTGAAGCTTCGTCTCAAATGGGTCTTCCAAATGGACAATGACGCATACTTCCAAAGTTGTGGCAAAATGGCTTAAGGAGTGGTCATTTTAAATGAATTTGGCTAAAGTAAAAACTTCTGACTTCAACTGTAGGTTTAATTGTATACATTTGAATCTCTGAGTTTCTTCAACTGTACATTAGGCCTATAACTGCCTATAACTGCACATTTTAGGCCTATTATTTTGTTTGCAAGGTACTTACTCATATTTATTATTTCTCTGTTGAACCTTTTTTAGATTTTATTAATATTTTATTGCATACTTAAATTGAAAATTTGCACAAAGGTTCTAAATAAACAGAGAAATAATAAATATGAGTAAGTACCTTTTTATTTGAGTTTAATTCAAAATGTAATAAGAAATAGGCCTTTACATGTGGTCATTTTATATAAACTATTAATTGAATTTACAGAATGTGCTATATCGTGATGTGTATTGTTATCGGGATATGAGATTTTAGCCATATCGCCCAGCCCTAGCCCACTGTATTAGATAACCTTAGAGCCCAGAACCAAACTGTCTTATGACAGACTATAGGTCATATATGTCATATAAAAGTGTACTTTTTTTCCAGAAAATATGTCCAAGCCTTTGCAAGACTGTTCTTCAGTGTTCTAATGGTTTGTTAACATTGTATTTCTGTGTTTCTAACTTCCCCCAGGCAAGATCCCAATACTTCAGAGGTAGCCATGACAGGTTGTTTTTGTTGTATCAGTTTCAATCCAAGATGTCCTGTATCGACTTATGTCAACTTTCAGATGGTCTCATAGGACGAACCCTGTGGTTATGTCACTCACAATATTCCTGTTTTTATGCTGTAGATGGGACTGCAGAGCAGTTTGCGTTTCAGTATGGACTGGAGGGAACAACATTTAAGAATGAGAATGGGGAGGTGAGTTGGCACTTAACGCAAATTAGTGATCGAATGTGCAGGTTGTTTTTTGCCGTCTCGTACCTCTTTCACTCTGTAGTTAGCGACAGTACCTTTGCTCTTTTCTTTTACTCAAAACCCCTTTTCTCTGTGCAGTGTTCCAAGAGCCATCTGTCCATCATCAAAGTGGAACAACTGGACCCCATTCTCCCTGAACAAAACAGTACGTTTGTGTGCATGTCTATTATAACAGAAGAATAAAGGACCGTCATATTAGGAGGTGTGTTTGGACTGGGATGGGTCAACCTGTCTACATATCCAATGTGCACTTATCAGGAGTCAACTCAATTCTTTCCCCAGACTCCAGCTGTGGTTCTGGGTCACCTGGGGATCCTGGGCCTCCTGGCTCGTCTGGTTTTGGGTCCAGTATGAGTCCAGCTGCACAGTTCTTCAGGAAGTGCCACCAGGCAGGCTGCACACAGTTCATCTTCTCGGAGTTTGCCTCCCGCCTCAACACTATCACTGAGAGGATTTCATCCCAGCAGGCCAGCGAAGAAGGTGAGACAGAATAATACAATAGACTACTATTAAATACATTGGATGGGGACTGTAGTGTTGGCTCACTAAACCGGTGCATGCAATTATGAAGAGCATTTGCAAACAATGTTATTGAATTGGGACTGGAAAACTGTTTGCACTTTTTCAAAGTGCACTTGTCAACTGTACCGTTGTCCATTGTGAAACTGAGCTTGTAATATAATCTTTTTTACATTTTTGCCAGTATAGATATTAACAAAATATCCTGTGTCCACAGATTTCAACCTCACCCTGAAAGTGCTGGAGGCCTCTGGGATGCTGCCAGAGATCTTTGCAAAGAGAGACCAAGGTAAAGTATTTAAACATCCACATAAAGTGCAGAATACACTCTCTTTGTGGTGCGTGGAATAAAGTCCCCATCAGTTAGTTCCTCGTATAGGAATTCTGGTTCGGAAGCATGAGTAACCTTGCCTGACACCAGAAGACCTATGTTAGCTCCCCGAGCTATAGCTCAGTGGGCTAACACAGTTATGTGGAATGCAGGAGAACCGTTGTGCTCTGATCGGTAACACCCGCATGCATTATGACCTCAGCACTGACCAGACACAGTGCCCAGAGAATAAATTTCACCCTAATGCCCTGTTTCTTTTCCTTTGTTCAGAAATGGAGAAGAGACTGAAGGATCTGCAGAGAGAGACTGAAGCGGTGAGGACTGCCAGGTCTGCCATGAGAGATGCCTGTGTCATGAGCTTCACCCCATCATGACGGATCACTGCTGAAGATAAAAGCGGTTTTATAAGAAGTAACTAGGGCCTGGAGTTTTCCCTGACCAGACTAGGAATGTATAGGACCGGAAGTTTTCCTGGTCCGATCATGTGGACAGGAAAAAACCTCACACCCCAGTTTTAGTAGAATGTAAATATTTAAAACCTTTTATATTTGCCATATTTTTCTACCTTTGTGTTCAAACATTTTAACTCTGATATTTGAAAACAGTTTGTTGTACCCTGGCTACTGAGATGGGCGATATATTATACTTGAAGTGAGCAATAGGCGATATAATCTTGTGACGTACATTGGTTTTGGGTTCCAAGGTTATTGGCGTTGTATTGATGTTAGGTGGTCTTTTGTGTCCATCTGTGCTATGTACTTTGTGCTTACTAACCCTTCACAGGTTAAATATGTCCTTATACAGTATGTGTGAACCACTGTATGGTTACTGTAAGACACATTCATTTGGAATACACTGTAATATAGCATACTCGAGGAAAGTTTAACGCATTAAACCTATGTAAATGAGTCATGTGATGACATTATTTCAGATCTGAAATGTCCTGTAAACAAACTTTTTCTATTGCAGTAATTTACTGTCACTGTCATGCTTATGGATGACAGTGGAATGGGAGGTGTATGTAGGCAGTAAACAAGGGACGGTATGAGATGGGGACATTTAAACAAATCCTAAATGCCATAATTCTTTGTTTATGGATTATTAAATAGGAATATCAGTTCACATCCAGAATTGACTGAATTGAAATGGTACATTAGTTTGACAGCAATTAGCCTAGTAGCAAATATTGTGGTTGTAGTACTAGTAGTGTATTACTTTGGTTGGCACAACGCCCTCTTACACCCAAGTATACTGAAACTAGCACCACACCCAGACTTGTCAGAGCACACCATGCAATAGCAATCAGTCGGTATAATCGAGAACTATCATCAAATCAACATTTCATATCGTGGTGTAGATTTACTGTATTGACAATGACATAACGCGAGATCACATTTGCAGCATGGCCGACAAGAGGACCTTCGTTGACCGAGGACGCAAAATGGCAATTAAGAAATAAATGAGCATTGCATTTGCAGCTCATAAATGAATTAAAACAATTAACCTAGTTTTAAATGTTAAGTTACCTCTGAACGAGCTCCGGCAACTCGTGTTCAGCTGGCTTGACTGACATTGCTAGCCCGCGGGCGCATTACAGCTGGATTTAATTGCCTCTTAATTTCTGGGTGTACTACAACGCTTGGATAGTTAACATAACAGATTAGCATAATTGGTTCAGATGATTTATTGGCCTCTACATGTATTTTTTACAAATCCAAAATGACTATTGCGGGCTGACCAACGGTTCCTGACCGAGGTAAAAACCAGTTTCAGGTTGGATATTCGCCTATAGTTGTCTTTTATGTCCACCAACAGCAGAGAGTGAGCTAGTGAGGTAGGCTGCAGTGGGTTTGCTGGTCAATACATATACTGAACATGTAACGCCAGTAAATCAATGAATAAAAATGTAATATTGACAAATTAAACAAAAATTGTAGATCTTTAATCTTTTCCAACATGTCAACAGACACAACTTTAATTAAGTATGAAGCATTTCACAGTGTTAACTTTCTCTTTATCCCTGGTTGATGTACATGTCAGAGCCTCTTCAGTGTGGATGGGGCATAGCATACATTTACAACAAAGACTGCACTGACAGTTTGTGTTGTTTACTCTGTTGAACGCTTTTGTCTTCATTCCTAGGCACAGCACATGGAACCACCGTTGGCATGCAAAACATCCAATCAAAACAAAGCAAAGAGTAACAGGTTATAAATAATATCATTGCAGCATGACGAATGACAAATTAGCCGTCCATTGTGTTATATCATAAATTGTCTTACATGCCGTCACTGTTGTCAAAAGATTATAAACATGTTAAATAAAGTTACTAACCCAGTCAGTCTTTGGGCCACATCCAGGTTCTTTATCAGTGGCACCCATGAGGCAGTTGTTGGCTTTGTTGAACTCTGAAATCATATGGCATGAACTGAACATATGGCTGTCCCACACAACTACATACAAATAAAGAATTTACATTTACTTTGAAGTAAATGTCATTACATACCAGACATTTTTAGTATATCCTCAGCCATTTCTTTTTGCAGTTGCTCCATATGTTTTTGAAGGTTCCATATGAATTTGAGAAGGGATGTTGGGGAAGTTCTGTGCAACTTCCTTGGCCATCTACACCAAAAAAATGAAATAGAGTTTTTGACCTAATTGTCACATAACAGCTAACCATTAATTATTGAAAATATAACTATCAAACCTGCATTACAAAGACCAAGCAGCTGAAGGTGTCCTGCTGCATGCTGGGAGTTATTTCCCCTCCTTTCCACTTTATGTCCACCCAGTCGTCTTTTCCATGGCAGGATCTTCTCATTTTGAAGTGTTCACTTTTTTTATGTAAAAATAATGGAATTCTGATTAGTTAAAGGCAAATTAATACACAAGCCACATTTGTATGCTGTTTTCCTTATCACTATAATCTAGTAGTAATTTAGTAGTAGAGGTAATTTCCTTTATGTCCCATTCTACACACAGCTTAAATTATAGGCACTGAACCGTTTACAGGACAATAATAAAAGTAGCATATAGGATCCAACCCTATCACAGAGTGAATAAATGTAGAGCGTTTGTAGACTTTAAGAAAACATATTAAGTGACAGTTTCATCAGTGCGTGCTTAAAGAAAGTCATATCACAAAGATCACAGATGACAGTGACCACCAAATCTATGACAATAGAGAATGAATTGTAAGCACCAAAGTGTGTTTGTCAAAATAATATCTGAAAATGTCAGTTGTTGAACATAATACTTCTATTTGCATTAGCACTTTATGATATATGCAGTTGAGGAATATTCCAATGTCCAACACTACATGCAGGACGGACATAAGACATTCCCACAAACAGTCTTTTTTTATTTCACCTTTATTCAACCAGGTAAGCCAGTTGAGAACAAGTTCTCATTTACAACTGCGACCTGGCCAAGATAAAGCAAAGCAGTGTGACACAAACAACAACACAGAGTTACACATGTAATAGACAAACGTACAGTCAATAACACAATAGAAAAGTCTATATACAGTGTGTGCAAATGAAGTAAGATTAGGGAGGTAAGGCAATATATAGGCCGTAGTGGCAAAATAATTACAATTTCGCAAATAAACACTGGAGTGAGATGTGCAGAAGATGAATGTACAAGTAGAGATACTGTGGTGCAAAGGAGCAAAAAAATAAAAATAAAATAAATAACAATATGGGGATGAGGTAGTAGGATGGGCTATTTACAGATGGGCTACGTAGAGGTGCAATGATCTGTAAGCTGCTCTGATAGCTGATGCTTAAAGATAGTGAGGGAGATATGAGTCTCCAGCTTCAGTGATTTTTGCAATTCGTTCCAGTCATTGGCAGCAGATAATTGGAAGGAAAGGCGGCCAAAGGAGGAATTAGCTTTGGGGGTGACCAGTGAAATATACCTGCTGGAGCGTGTGCTAGGGGTGGGTGCTGCTATGGTGACCAGTGAGCTGAGATAAGGCGGGGCTTTACCTAGCAAGGACTTATAGATGACCTGAAGCCAGTGGGTTTGGTGACGAATATGAAGCGAGGGCCAGCCAACGAGAGCATACAGGTCGCAGTGGTGGGTAGTATATGGGGCTTTGGTGACGAAACGGATGGTACTGTGATAGACTGCATCCAATTTGCTGAGTAAAGTGTTGGAGGCTATTTTGTAAATGACATCGCCAAAGTCAAGGATCGGTAGGATAGTCAGTTTTACAAGGGTATGTTTGGCAGCATGAGTGAAAGATGCTTAATTGTGAAATAGGCGATTCTAGATTTAATTTTGGATTGGAGATGCTTAATATGAGTCTGGAAGGAGTGCGTGTGGCCCTCCGATTTGACACACTGAACTCTATCTGAGAAGTAGGGGGTGAACCAGGCGAGGCAGTCATTTGAGAAACCAAGGCTGTTGAGTCTGTCGATAAGAATGCGGTGATTGACAGAGTCGAAAGCCAGGTTGATGGATACAGCTGCACAGTATTGTCTTTTGTCGATGACGATTATGATATCGTTTAGGACCTTGAATATTCCAATGTCCAACACTACATGTAGGACGAAAACCAGATTGCATAGCGGAGAAGGTACGGTGGGATTCGAAATGGTCGGTGATCTGTTTGTTAACTTGGCTTTCGAAGACCTTAGAAAGGCAGGGTAGGATAGATATAGGTCTGTAACAGTTTGCGTCTAGAGTGTCTCCACCTTTGAAGAGGGGGATGACCGCAGCAGCTTGCCTATCTTTGGGGATCTCAGACGATACAAAAGATAGGTTGAACAGGCTAGTAATAGGGGTTGCAGCAATTGCGGCATATAATTTTAGAAAGAGAGGGTCCAGATTGTCTAGCCCAGCTGATTTGTAGTGGTCCAGATTTTGCAGCTCTTTCAGAACATCAGCTATCTGGATTTGGGTGAAGGAGAAATGGGGGAGGCTTGGGCAAGTAGCTGTGGGGGGTGCAGAGCTGTTGACCGGGGTAGGGATAGCCAGATGGAAAGCAAGGCCAGCCGTAGAAAAATGCTTATTGAAATTCTCGATAATCGTAGATTTATCGGTGGTGACAGTGTTTCCTAGCCTCAGTGCAGTGGGCAGCTGGTAGGAAGTGCTCTTATTCTCCATGGACTTTACAGTGTCCCACAACTTTTTGGAGTTTGTGCTACAGGATGCAAATTTCTGTTTGAAAAAGCTAGCCTTGGGGGATCACTTGACCCTTGAACGAGATGGCCGCGTGAACTAAGAGCTCCGCTCCGTACAAGTAGTTTCCAATTCCTAATCTTACCTCCACTTCAAGTTTAAATTCCACGTTGTGCTTTGCTAACTGTTCCCGTTTTTTTTTCGTTTTTTTTTCGTTTTTTTTTCCGTTTTTTCGGAACACAGAATTGAGACTGAGCGGGGGGGTAATAGATGTGTTGAGTTGTTTGGGAACTCGGCTGGGGTGTTCAGATATTGTTATTTTATGTACACCATTTATTTTCCTTTTATGTGAACGCAGCTGGAACTATTATCCACTTTTACCCAGAGTTGCACTAAAGTTAGATTACTGTTCGATGACGATGACTAGCACCTTAAATCTATTGACATGGAACTGCCATGGTTTAGGTCATGCAATAAAACGGAAAAAGATACTATGTGCTCTAGAAAAGGCAAAAGCAGACATCGCGCTATTACAAGAGACACACCTCTGTGATGCCGAACATGCCAAACTCTGCAGAGCTTGGGTGGGACAGGTGTATTTCTTATCTTTCAAATCAAACAGCAGAGGTACAGCCATACTTATCCACAAGAATGTTCCATTCATAATTGACAAAAACATATCTGATCCGGAGGGGAGATTTATTTTGATAACTGGGTCACTGTATGGTCAACCAATTACTATCTTAAATATATACGCCCCTAACACAGATACTCCTGCTTTCATGTCAAAAATGATAACCCTGTTCAATGAGCATTGTGTTTCCTTTGGCGTGATGGCCGGAGATTTTAATTGTACCCTTAACCCAACCCTAGACAAATCACATCAAGTACCCACCACAAATCCTTGATCTGCAAAGATGTTGAACTCTCTTACTAAAGAGATGGGACTGATAGATATCTGGAGAGAGACTAATAGCTCATCTATGGACTATACATACTAGTCTAATGTCCATAACACCTACCCCGTATAGATTACATTTTTATCCCAAAGAGTTTCATAAATTCAGACACGTGTACAATCGGACCCATAGCACTTTCAGATCACGCCTTTGCCCACCTCCGCTTGGACCTCTGCAAAAACATCCCGAGGTCAAAGAGCTGGAAATTAAACACCTCCATGTTATCAAACAAAGCGTTCCATACATTGGTAACTACATGGATAGACAACTACACACAAGACAGCAAAGATTCTCCTGTTTCTCCGGCCACAATGTGGGGCGCTGCTAAAGCCACACTAAGAGGTCATCTAATTGCATATGCTTCCTCTAAGAAAAAAGCAATGGAAGCACACAGGCTAGATCTTGAGAGGAAGCTGGAATGCTGTGAAAAAGTACATAAACAATCCCCAGACAGCACCTCCTGGAGTCAACTTAAAGCAGCCAAAGCCAAACTGAATTTGGACTACACTCGGGAGATTTAAAAAAAGTTTTCTTTACTAAACAGAAATACCATGAGTATAGCAATACGCCGAGTAGATTGCTTGCTTACCAATTTAAAAAAGAGCAGTCAGAGCGTACAATCATGGCTATCCGAACAGCAGAGGACGAGGTCACATATGACCCAAAAAATATCAATTTAACTTTTCATGATTTTTACTGCAAACTACAGTGGGGCAAAAAAGTATTTAGTCAGCCACCAATTGTGCAAGTTCTCCCACTTAAAAATATGAGAGAGGCCTGTAATGTTCATCATAGGTACACTTCAACTATGACAGACAAAATGAGAAAAACAATTCCAGAAAATCACATTTTTAATGAATTTATTTGCAAATTATGGTGGAAAATAAGTATTTGGTCAATAACAAAAGTTTATCTCAATACTTTGTTATATACCCTTTGTTGGCAATGACAGAGGTCAAACGTTTTCTGTAAGTCTTCACAAGGTTTTCACACACTGTTGCTGGTTTTTGGCCCATTCCTCCATGCAGATCTCCTCTAGAGCAGTGATGTTTTGGGGCTGTTGCTGGGCAACACGGACTTTCAACTCCCTCCAAAGATTTTCTATGGGGTTGAGATCTGGAGACTGGCTAGGCCACTCCAGGACCTTGAAATTCTTCTTACGAAGCCACTCCTTCGGTGTGTTTGGGATCATTGTCATGCTGAAAGACCCAGCCACATTTCATCTTCAATGCCCTTGCTGATGGAAGGAGATTTTCACTCAAAATCTCACGATACATGGCCCCATTCATACTCTCCTTTAAACGTATCAGTCGTCCTGGTCCCTTTGCAGAAAAACAGCCCCAAAGCATGATGTTTCCACCCCATGCTTCACAGTAGGTATGGTGTTCTTTGGATGCAACTCAGCATTCTTTGTCCTCCAAACACGACAAGTTGAGTTTTTACCAAAAAGTTATATTTTGGTTTCATCTGACCATATGACATTCTCCCAATCTTCTTCTGGATCATCCAAATGCTCTCTAGCAAACTTCAGACGGGCCTGGACATGTACTGGCTTAAGCAGGGGGACACGTCTGGCACTGCAGGATTTGAGTCCCTGGCGGTGTAGTATTTTACTGATGGTAGGCTTTGTTATATATATATATTTTTTTTTTTTTTTTTTTTTTTTTTATATATATATTTTTTTTTTAAATCTGTGTTTTTTTTTTGCTAAATGATATCAACACAATCCTGAACAATGGGTCATCTCAATACTTCCCTGATTTCCAGTTCTACATGTATACCTTGCTTCTCGCTGACCCTGGCTGTGTAGTAGAGGAGGGCATCAGTGAGGCTGTCAACACAATGAGACGGTGTCTCATCTCTTTTGTGATCTTCCCACATTTTTAAAGGTAGGACCATAACCTCTCCATCTGTTCTCCGTCAGCAAGCCCACTACCAGTCACATACCTGGTACCATCAGTGGCCTGAAATGTAAAGTACAATCAGAAAACATAATGAGCATTACAATGGGTGATGATGATTAATTAAGGGACTAGAACAAATTACAACTAGCTGTTTCTTAATACTGTCAGGGTAACTGTCTACAACTACAAAGAAGTGGTGTTTAACCGAATAAATGATAAAGAAAAAAATATTTGTTACCTGATAGTCGTCAGCATCATGAGCATAGGCATGAAAGGCTGGCACTGCAAATGTGGTGTCT
This sequence comes from Oncorhynchus mykiss, assembly GCF_013265735.2. Lineage (NCBI taxonomy): Eukaryota > Metazoa > Chordata > Actinopteri > Salmoniformes > Salmonidae > Oncorhynchus > Oncorhynchus mykiss. Next base: position 7,510,028 of record NC_048586.1, on the reverse strand, counting down.
ACCATCAGATCGGGACTGTTTCAAAATGTCAAATGAATTTAGTGTACGAGCAGTTCTTTTGTGCATTTTTGTGTAAAACATTACTTATGATTACAAAGCAGGTATGGAGCGATCTGTTTCAAGCCATTCATAAAACCGTATCAAAAGATTCATGGATCTCTTACTACAGGGTGGTGGTTAAATATGAAATCAAATCGTATTTGTCACATGCGCCAAAAACATCAGGTGTGGGTAGACCTTTCAGTGAAATGCTAACTTGCATGCCCGTAACCAACAATGCAGTTTTAAGAAAATACCTTTTAAAAAAGTAAGAGATAAGAATAACAAATAATTAAAGAGCAATAGTAAATAGCAATACCGGGGCTATATACAGGGGGTACTGGTACAGAGTCAATGTGAAGGGGCACCGGTGTCGAGGTCATTGAGGTAACATGTACATGTAGGTAGAGTTAGTAAAGTGACTATGCATAGATAATAACAGAGAGTAGCAGCAGTGTAGAAGAGGGGGAGGGGGTGAGGGGCAATGCAAATAGTCTGGGTAGCCATTTGAGTAGCTGTTCCGGAGTCTTATGGCTTGGGGGTAGAAGCTGTTTTGAAACCTCTTGGATCTAGACTTGGTGCTCCGGTACCGCTTGCCGTGCAGTAGCAGAGAGAACAGTCTATGACTAGGGTGGCTGGAGTCTTTGACAATTTTTAGGGCCTTCCTCTAACACCACCTGGTATAGAGGTCCTGGATTGCAGGAAGCTTGGCCCCGGTGATGTACTTGGGCCGTACGCACTACCCTCTGTAGTGCCTTGCGGTCGGAGGCCGATCAGTTTCCATACCAGGCAGTGATGCAACCCGTCAGGATGCTCTCGATGGTGCAGCTGTAAAACCTTTTGAGGATCTGAGGACCCATGACAAATCTTTTCAGTCTCCTGAGGGGAAATAGGTTTTGTCGTGCCCTCTTCACGACTGTCTTGGTGTGCTTGGACCATGTTAGTTTGTTGGTGATGTGGACGCCAAGGAACTTGAAGTTCTCAACTTGCTCCACTATAGCCCTGTTGATGAGAATGGGGCATGCTCGGTCCTCCTTTTCCTGTAGTCCAGAATCATCTCCTTTGTCTTGATCACATTGAGGGAGAAGTTGTTGTCCTTGCACCACACGGTCAGGTCTCTGACCTTCTCCCTATAGCCTGTCTCATCGTTGTTGGTGATCGGTGTCGGTGATTAAATACATTATCTAATCGCATCACCAAGGATAAATGGCTTCTCCTGATTTCAATCAAACCTTTTAATGTCTCCAACATTAGCCCAGCTGTTGGTAATACACACAAATACAAGTCAAACAGAAGAGGGCTAGTGAAACTAACTGATTGCGAGATACATCCCATTCTTCAAAATCCAGTATACCTCAGTTGGTGTGTCGGATGCTCTTCCTACAAAGCAGTTGACTTTGTCTTAGTCATAAAATAACTGCCCAGCATGTTTGGGACCCTCAATGCTGGTCCCAGATTATCTTTTCCTGGCAAGCCCAAATAGGGCATCATTTGCAATAATTTGATGAATGCAAATAATGAATTATACAATATTATTAGGGATACAGGGAAGGGACATTTGCAAGGGCGTTACTTAAACCCTTTTGCTCTTTGGGAAGAATAGGTCATTTACTCTGTAGTTTCTTCGTGAATGTATCTGTAATCTGTAGTAACCACTAAGCAAGTGATTGGTCCACCAAGCTTTACCAAAGCCCCGTTATCCAGCATGTTGTGGATCCAGACAGGCTTTCATGGCAACCGTAACGACCTGGGTGGCAGAGCCACCCACAAAACTTTGCTCTGTCTGGCAATCCTGTACTTTATCTGTTTCCGCCTTCCACGTCTTGGATGAGGTGGTGGGTTTTTGAGAGGCTTGCAATGGTATTGCCGCATAACATTACTACTGTTTGGAAATTATAGAATATATATAACAAAGACAACTGAGGTTGGGTATATTTCCCCTTATCAATGATGAACAACACTGAATTCAAATAAGAATCCTACCATACTGGATTTATGGAAAGCCAAGGTAATCCCCCTCAAAGACACCCCACACACAGCTGCAGGGCTGCAAACTGGCGCAGGAGGTCCACTGAAATTGCTGTCTGCGGCTGGGGGGGGGGGGGGGCAGAGTCTGTGGGGGATCTGTGGGGGATCAGAGTGACAGGTTCCAGCTCACAGCTGCAAAACTGTAGCCAGATGTCATGAGCTCTTCCTGAAATGAGGATATTCCGTTTCTTAGGTTGCATTACTAAACATTAGGTCCGATGTTGGTGCGATGCATGTCTCTTTCGAAAAGACTCCATATTTTCATCATAACAACAGAGCGAACAGGGTTATGGTAATATAGATCAAATGAAATCTAAATCAAAGTTGTCATTTGCGCAGGAATACAGTGTAGTGTGCACAATACAATGAAATAAGTAGATAACTACAGTCCCAATATATTAAGTACAGTGCAGTAGTTGCCATAGCAGCAAAGAGTCAGTTCATCAACAGTCTTATGGCTTGGAGGGAGTAACTGTCTCTGTGCATGGTGCTGCTATGCTTGATGCTCTGATACAGTTTGCAAGATGGTAAAAGGGCCAGATGTCAGTTTTCTATTTCTATTTTGACTAAAACAGACAGACAGACAGACAGACACATCTGTTGTAGAACAGACTACAGTAGTTTCAGATTTGAAACTACACTATCAGGGGAACATTTCATCGCTCAAGTTGTTAGAAAATTCTAAATCAATTTGGTGCTAGGCACAACAGATTTTGTCACATTGACTTTACTGCTGCAGGGAACTGTAACAGATTATAGAAACTGAATATAGAACTGTAACAGATTATAGAAACTGAATATAGAACTGTAACAGATTATAGAAACTGAATATAGAATTGTAACAGATTATAGAAACTGAATATAGACCTGTAACAGATTATAGAAACTGAATTGTATGTACATGATCAACATTTTTGACTGGGAAACAATATTTGTAAGCCAGAAGTTGACAGGTTTGTTGACATAACATAAAATACATTACCTTCCATATCACCAAATGGTGGACGATGTTGGGAGCGCTGTGTGTTCTCACAGCACAGGTGGCACAGAAATATTTATCTGAGCCGCAATCCCCACAGTGCCATAGCTCAGCCTCCTCCAAATCTCTACACACACTGCAGATGGCTTTCGGTGGAGGACATTCCAGCTCCACTGCAGGCATGTGGAGTAGCTCCCTCAACCCCTTCCAGGCCTCAACATCCGGTGTCTTACTTTTTTATGTTGGTGGAGGAGGTGCATCACTGCAGCTGGGCACAACTTCTGCTGCAGAGGGAACCGGCTCTGTTCTTCCAGTACTCCCTGGAGAGTAGTGACAATTGTTATTGAGTGGACTAGCCTGGTTATGTTGAAAATAAACTGAACGAAGCAACTTTCTCACTGATCCAAGTGGATGGCAGGGGTGTACACACTATCACGCCTCTAGTCACGTCTCTGTAAACCAGCATGCCTATTTTTCTTCTAAAAGATGGCATCTGTCAAGAAAAACAAGACAATGACAATTAAGTTAGATTTATTCTAAATGAAGATATAATATGAATTACATTTAAATGATCTGATACATAGGACACATAGGTATCTAACATAATGCATGACTAGTGGAGTTATTTTGCTTGCACTCAATTATTCTCTTATAGGGAATCTAAAGACAGTCATGGGTAGGAAGTTGTGCTTCGCATAGACATTAAATAGTCTGAAATGGCTCCAGAGACAGCTTCAACAAGCTTGGGACAGGAATATATTGGGCATCTTGGCTAATGGATGATTATTCCTGGGATTGTTATAATGTGCCATCTAAACACTTGCCCAGTCCAGTGGTTCTCAACCTTTTTTGGTCATTGTAGGCCCAATCACATCTTGCTCTGCCCATAGTGCTCCCCATATTTATTTGAAATGTAGGCATATCATATGCAATTTGTCTTTTTAAGTACTCACCTCGGATATTGGTTCCTGGTTATATGAATGGTGTAATCGTTGGCTAGAGAGAGTTTAAATCCATGCGAGAAAGCGTCCTAGTGCACACTTTGGGAAAAGTATGGAGATTTAAGACACAGGCAGAGGCAGGAGATGCAGCCAAAGAAATGAGACGCAGCCTAGCACCGAAAACAAGAAATAACACCCGGGGTTCCGGGGAAACGTAAGACTGCTAATGCTTTTAAATTGATTATATATTCAGATCGAATTAAGAAACACATTTCTTATTTTCAATGACGGCCTACAGTGGTTTAACTGCCTTGTTCAGGGACAGAAAGACAGAGCTTTACCTTGTCAGCTCTGGGATTTAATCTTGCAACCTTTCAGTCACTGGCCCAACGCTCTAACCACTAGGCTACCTGCCGGCTACCTGCTATGTGTCATATTTGCGGGCTATCCCGGGGTAAAAAATTTTTTTGAAATCCATTACATTAGTATTGTAAATCACAGTAGAAAAAAAGTGATCTTCTAGTTTCAGTTAAAGCACAATAAAAATGGCCATTACCGCCACCAATTTATACAGGGTGTAGTAACAGCCATGGTTGATGGGCCGTGTGAGACATTCCGTTGGGTAGGTAGAGGAAATGGCAGCTGTGCTTGACTCTGAAAGTCTAGCAAGTGAAGTGTGTGATAATGAATTGAAATTAGGGATTCGTTATTATAGCCTAGTGGTTATAGTGTTGGACTAGTAACCAGAAGGTTGCAAGTTCAAATCCCTGATCTGACATGGTACAAATCTGTCATTCTGCCCCTGAACAGGCAGTTAACCCACTGTTCCTAAGCATTGAAAATAAGAATTTGTTCTTAACTGACTTGCCTAGTTAAATAAAGGTAAAAGAATGGAACAAAAGTTGTAGTAGAAAAGAAGGACCGGTCCAATAATGCATTTCTTATTGGGCTGGGTTTTTTGGACAAGGAGTTTCATTTGGGTAATCCATTTATAATATCGAGGACTGTGAAGAAAGCAGTGGGAAAGGTGGATTCAATCAAGGTGACTAGAAGTGGCCTTGTTTTGGTTTGTTGTGTTGATGAAGAACAGAAGAAGCGTGTTGTGGATTTGGCAAAATTGTCCACGTCAGAAGTCAAATGTATTGATCTTTGGAGCAGGGTGTCTGCCAAAGGAGTTGTAGCTGGAGTCTTGTTGGATATACACTACCGTTCAAATGTTTGGGGTCACTTAGAAATGTCCTTGTTTTTGAAAGAAAAGCACATTTTTTGTCCATTAAAATAACATCAAATTGATCAGAAATACAGTGTAGACATTGTTAATGTTGTAAATGACTATTGTAGCTGGAAACGACAGATTTTTAATGGAATATCTACATAGGCGTACAGAGGCCCATTATCAGCAACCATCACTCCTGTGTTCCAATTTGCACGTTGTGTTAGCTAAGTTTATAATTTTAAAAGGCTAATTGATCATTAGAAAACCCTTTTGCAATTATGTTAGCACAGCTGAAAACTGTTGGTTACACTAGTGACCATATCCCCCGTGCATCCCGCAAAGGCGGAGGTGTTGCTTACATTTACGATAGCAAATGTCTATTTACAACAACAAAAAACTACGTTTTCATCTTTTGAGCTTCTAGTCCTGAAATCTATGCAGCCTACTCAATCACTTTTTATAGCTACTGTTTACAGGCCTACTGGGCCATATACAGCGTTCCTTACTGAGTTCCCTGAATTCCTGTCGGACCTTGTACTCATAGCAGATAATATTCACATTTTTGGTGATTTTAATATTCACATGGAAAAGTCCACAAACCGACTCCAAAAGGCTTTCGGAGCCATCATCGACTCAGTGGGTTTTGTACAACATGTCTCCTGACTTACTCACTGCCACAGTCATAATCTGGACCTATTTTTGTCCCATGGAGTAAATGATTTTCCTCATAATCATGGACTATCGGACCACCATTTTATTACGTTTGCAATCGCAACAAATAATCTGCTCAGACCTCAACCAAGGAGTATCAAAGCTCGTGCTATAAATTCTCAGACAACCCACAGATTCCTTGAAGCCCTTTCAGACTCCCTCTGCCTACCCAAGGACGTCAGAGGATAAAAATCAGTTAACCACCTAACTGAGGAACTCAATTTAACCTTGCACAATACCCTAGATGCAGTTGTACCCCTAAAAACCAAAAACATTTGTCACGAGAAACTAGCTCCCTGGTATACAGAAAATACCCGAGCTCTGAAGCAAGCTTCCAGAAAATTGGAACGGAAATGGCACCACACCAAACTAGAAGTCTTCAGACTAGCTTGGAAAGACAGTACCGTGCAGTATCGAAGAGCCCTCACTGCTGCTCGATCATCCTATTTTTCCAACTTAATTGAGGAAAATAAGAACAATCCTAAATGTATTTTTGATACTGTCTCAAAGCTAACTAAAAAGCAGCATTCCCCAAGAGAGGATGGCTTTCACTTCAGCAGTAAAACGTTTATGAACTTCTTTGAGGAAAAGATCATGATCATTAGAAAGCAAATTACGGACTCCTCTTTAAGTCTACGTATTCCTCTAAAGCTCAGTTGTCCTGAGTCACTGAGACACTCAAGTGTTTTAGTACTATATCTCTTGACACAATGATGAAAATAATCATGCCAAACCTTCAAGCTGCATACTGGACCCTATTCCAACTAAACTACTGAAAGAGCTGCTTCCTGTGCTTGGCCCTCCTATGTTGAACATAATAAAAGGCTCTCTATCCACCGGATGTGTACCAAACTCACTAAAAGTGGCAGTAATAAAGCCTCTCTTGAAAAAGCCAAACCTTGATCCAGAAAATATAAAAAACTATCTGCATCTATTGAATCTTCCATTCCTCTCAAATATTTTAGAAAAAGCTGTTGCGCGGCAACTCACTGCCTTCCTGAAGACAAACAATGTATAAGAAATGCTTCAGTCTGGTTTAGACCCCATCATAGCACTGAGACAGCACTTGTGAAGGTGGTAAATGACCTTTAAATGACGTCAGACCGAGGCTCTGCATCTGTCTTCGTGCTCTGAGACCTTAGTGCTGCTTTTGATACCATTGATCACCATATTCTTTTGGAGAGATTGGAAACCCAAATTGGTCTACATGGACAAGTTAAGTTCTGGCCTGGTTTAGCTCTTATCTGTCAGAAAGATATCAGTTTGTCTCTGTGAATGGTTTGTCCTCTGACACATCAACTGTAAATTTCGGTGTTCCTCAAGGTTCCGTTTGAGGATCACTATTGTTTTCACTATATATTTCACCTCTTGGGGATGTCATTCGAAAACAGCTGTACAATTCAATGAAACATGGTGAAGCCCCAAAATACTTTTAAACTCGGACAAAACAGAGATGCTTGTTCTAGGTCCTAAGAAACAAAGAGATATTCTGTTGAATCTGACAATTAATATTGATGGTTGTACAGTCGTATCAAATACTGTGAAGGACCTCGGCGTTACTCTGGACCCTGATCTCTCTTTTGAAGAACATATCAAGACTGTTTCAAGGACAGCTTTTATCCATCTACGTAACATTGCAAAAATCAGAACATTTCTGTACAAAAATTATGCAGAAAAATGTATCCATGTTTTTGTTACTTCTACGTTAGACTACTGCAATGTTCTACTTTCCGGCTACCTGGATAAAGCACAAAATAAACTTCAGTTAGTGCTAAATACGGCTGCTAGAATCCTGACTAGAATTAGATCATATTACTCCAGTGCTAGCCTCCCTACACTGGCTTCCTGTTAAGGCAAGGGCTGATTTCAAGGTTTTACTGCTAACCTACAAAGCATTACATGGGCTTGCTCTTACCTATCTCTCTGATTTGGTCCTGCCGTACATACCTACACGTACGCTACGGTCACAAGACGCAGGCCTCCTAATTGTCCCTGGAATTTCTAAGCTAACAGCTGGAGGCAGGGCTTTTTCCTATAGAGACCCATTTTTATGGAATGGTCTGCCTACCCATGTGAGAGATGCAGACTCGGTCTCAACCTTTAAGTCTTTACTGTAGACTCATCCCTTCAGTGGGTCATATGATTGAGTGTAGTGGAGGAGTGTGAAGGTGAACGGAAAGGCTCTGGAGCAACGAACCGCCCTTGCTGTCTCTGCCTGTCCGGTTCCCCTCTCTCCACTGGGATTCTCTGCCTCTAACCCTATTACAGGGGCTAAGTCACTGGCTTACTGGTGCTCTTCCGTGCCGTCCCTAGGAGGGGTGCGTCACTTGAATGGGTTGAGTCACTGACGTGATCTTCCTTTCTGGGTTCCCTTGGGTTGTGCCGTGGCGGAGATCTTTGTGGGCTATACTCTGCCTTTTCTCAGGATGGTAAGTTGGTGGTTGAAGATATCCCTCTAGTGGTGTGGGGGCTGTGCTTTGGCAAAGTGGGTGGGGTTATATCTTGCCTGTTTGTCCCTGTCCGGGGGTATCATCGGATGGGGCCACAGTGTCTCCTGACCCCTCCTGTCTCAGCCTCCAGTATTTATGCTGCAGTAGTTTATGTGTCGGGGGGCTAGGGTCAGTCTGTTATATCTGGAGTGCTTTTCCTGTCTTATCCAATGTCCTGTGTGAATTTAAGTATGCTCTCTCTAATTCTCTCTTTCTCTCTCTCAGAGGACTTGAGCCCTAGGACCATGCCTCAGGACTACCTGGCCTGATGACTCCTTGCTGTCCCCAGTCCACCTGGCCGTGCTGCTGCTCCAGTTTCAACTGTTCTGCCTGCTGCTATGGAACCCTGACCTGTTCACCTGTGCTACCTGTCCCAGACCTGCTGTTTTCAACTCTCTAGAGACAGCAGGAGCGGTAGAGATACTCTTAATGATCGGCTATGAAAAGCCAACTGACATTTTCTCCTGAGGTGCTGACTTGTTGCACCCTCGACAACTACTGTGATTATTATTATTTGACCATGCTGGTCATTTATGAACATTTGAACATTTTGGCCATGTTCTGTTATAATCTCCACCCGGCACAGCCAGAAGAGGACTGGCCACCCCTCATAGCCTGGTTACTATCTAGGTTTCTTCCTAGGTTTTTGCCTTTCTATAGAGTTTTTCCTAGCCACCGTGCTTCTACACCTGCATTGCTTTCTGTTTGGGGTTTTAGGCTGGGTTTCTGTACAGCACTTTGAGATATCAGCTGATGTAAGAAGGGCTATATAAATACATTTTATTTTATTTTATTTTATGGCCTTGAGATAGAAGCTGTTTTTCAGAACATGGCCAAGATGTTCAAATGTTCATAAATGACCAGCATGGTCAAATAATAGGTCTGGGACAGGTAGCACGTCCATTGAGTGGCTGCTGCCAACATACTGACTCAACTCCAGCCACTTTAATAATGGAAATTGATGGAAATTGGTGCAAAAAAATTATCACTAGCCACTTTAAACAATGCCACTTAATATAATGTTTACATACCCTACATTACTCATCTCATATGTATATACTGTACTCTATATCATCTACTGCATCTTTATGTAATACATGTATCACTAGCCACTTTAAACTATGCCACTTTGTTTACATACCCTACATTACTCATCTCATATGTATATACTGTACTCGATACCATCTACTGCATCTTGCCTATGCCGTTCTGTACCATCACCCATTCACATATCTTTATGTACATATTCTTTATCCCTTTACACTTGTCTGTATAAGGTAGCAGTTGTGGAATTGTTAGGTTAGGTTACTCGTTGGTTATTACGGCATTGTCGGAACTAGAAGCACAAGCATGTGTATGTGACAAATAACATTTGATTTGAAGCTAGATATCATTATATATGCAGCCAAAAAGTTTTTGGGGCTCCAAGACTTTACAGCAGAAGCACTACGGATTTTGTCACTAGGAAATGTCCCCCTCTGTGTTGGGACCTGAGTAAAATGAGTTTAAAAAATTAAATACAATTACAGAAAAGCATATTGATTTTGTTTAGTAATAAATAAATAAAAATTGGGAGTTGGAATTATATTTTATTTTACCCAAATGTTTTCATTTTTTGGGATCTTTATTATTCACCCGCACATTAGGTGGCGGAATGCACATTTAATGTCTGCGAAAGCCATTATACCATAGAAGAAGAAGCACCATAGAAGCAGAAGCAGAAGCAGAAGCAGGACTATTCTTTTTGCCTACTCGGAAATTACGATACGAAACGTTGACCCTTGTGAACAAATACTGAGTCAGACGGGGCCCTACTATTCGATTCATATCGCGTGATTTCTGTATTAGTGTAGAAGAAGCGAAAAAAAAATTCGACGTTGCGAACGGACGGAGATTAGGTCGATCCGCTCATACCTACATTTCTAGCACGCTGTGGTTTTCTGTCAAATTGCTAAAGATAACAACACATGGAGAATGGGTCCCGAGCCGCATGGTAGGAAAATACGATGCGCACTTTGTAAAAGTTCCAAGGAAAATCTGACAACTGGACCATTATCGACGAAAGATTCCGTCACCGCTCATCAGAACTGCTTGGTAAGATTCGAAAAGCTTTGCCGTGACCTTTTGCTTTGGGGGAATATTTTGGTACTGCTAGGCTAACCACGATATTTTTGGGGAAGGAACTAAAACGAGTCAATCAAATTTGCAGATTTAGTAGACAACAGCATGTGGAAAACAGCTGTCGATTGACACAGTTAACAGTGGGGTTCTGACCCGGACCCTACCCTAGTGTTATGATTAGTCTATTGCAGCCAGGGGTTCTCGGACCCTAGGTTCTGCATTTAAACATATATATATATATATATAACATATAACATATATATTACTAACAGATTAAACGAACTTTGGCAAAGGGATTTTAGGAATAGGTTTAGAGTTATACAATGTAATATTATTAATATACAATTGATGTTATTAACCCTGGGCAACATGGGCCTGGGAGGCTCACAGGGAAATTGGTATCCACAGTACTCCACCAATTATTAATTTGACAGCTCAATAATTCTTGTATTCCCCAAAATGTTATTGTATTTTTTAAAACATAAATGCACTGTAATGTAAGCTTTACGGAAAAATGTTCTCTCTGCCTCATGGCAAAATGTGTAGAATTGCAGGATATTAGGTTTAAAGCTAAAACAACAACAATATCTCTCTGCCCCATGACAAAATGTGTAGAATTGCAGGATATTAGCTTAAACTGTAATAATGTCTCTACAATGCCAAGAGATGGGACTTTAGAATGTTACTTCCCAGGGCCCGAGACTGGGTTCGTCCGGCCATGCACTGACAGTCATAGTAGAACTTCTTGTATGCTATTTATCTCACTTGAGTTTTGTTCTGATTGAGGGGGTCCCTGAAGAAGTTGATATCACGAAAGGGTTCCCTGGACTCAAAACGTTTTGAGAAGCCCTGGTCTATTGAACACTACAGTACTTATATGATCGGCTTTGTTGTTTCCTTTCCCATTTAAATCCTGAATGCAGCTCGTTTGGGGACACTGGTTTTCCTATCATGATAATATAATTGACATGCCTTATGAGCTATCTTACCCCATCAGAAGCCAAAATAACATTGTTTATAAACAAAGAAATACAATGTGATTGTAAACAAACACTGTATATCTTCAAAACATGGTTAAAACTATCATTTTGATCCCATGAATGGCCAGTCCATGCATCCATAGCTCCATCTATGAATTTGATTGGTTACATAATATTTATCAAATAAAACTGTTGGGGCTGCCATTTGGTGTTTGAATCTCAGATTGCCCCTTTAACTCTTCCATGTGTTTTGAATTGCAGCTTTATTCATCTGGGGTTATTTGCCAGAACTCGCCAGAGTTTGACGACTTGTTTGGTTTCACTGTAAAAGATGTCCAGAATGAGATGAGGAGGGGAAACAGACTGGTGAGGTTATTTTAATGTTTCCCTTAGTGTTTGACATAAGTTGTTCAAACCATGATCGTTGTTTGAACATCGTTTGAACTAATTAAGTCGTGTGTGTGTGTTGTTTCAGTAATGTCTGATGGTTTTGGTTTTGTTGGCCTACTGTCACTGCACAAGCAAACTGTATCTCCCCCCAGATTTGCTACAGGTGTAAGAGGAAGGGTGCCACGGTGGGGTGTGAGGTGAAACGCTGTCAGAAGTCCTACCATTACCCCTGTGCTGTGGAAGACGGGGCCCACAACGTCGAAGACCGTATTGAAGGGAAGTATACGTGAGTGCAAGGCATAGCACCTTTTCTTCCTAAACAACTGTGAAATATATTTTTGAACTTCATTGTATAGGACAACGGGTCTCAACTGACCAATTTAATAGATAAAGTTAATGAACATGTTATTGACTGGGTCTCTATGACCGTGTCTCTGTTTGTTACAGGGTGTACTGTCAGAAGCATAATCCAGAATTAGGAGGTGAGGTGGCTGCTGGTTATTTTGATGTGTCCATCTGCCTGTAGGCTAGGGTTGAGTGGTATCCAGATTTCCGTACCTTCAATTCCATTCTCCTGTACCATACTGGGGAATCCGGTATTTCCAGCAGTGCCCACAGGGGGCGCTATTTCTTAAACTAAATAAAAAGCTAACAGCTAACAAGCATGTATTGAAAATCACACCGTCTGTATTTCAAAATACCACAGTATACGACCCAAGCCTATAGCAGGAATCAATTAATCGTCCATCCCGATACCCATCTGGATGTGTTTAGTTTATTAAATAGCTGTTAGTCCATCTGGGCAAATCTTCCTGGCTTGGTACACAAACACGCAGCCTCTGCCAGTCCAGCTGGCAGTTTCAACAAAAAACTGTAAGTTAATGAGGTGTCACTTGTTCTTGAGGATTGTTTCTGTCTCAACACAGCATCCAATGGTACATCTTTGTCCTGCAACGGGGATTCAGACACAGAGAAGAACAACAATGGAGAAATGTCATCCAAGGTCTGTATGCCACTGACTACAGTGTAATGTAAGAATTTAATAACACGCACACAGGTCATTTTTGAAAATGGATAGTTAATAGCTAGGCCTATATATGATTGATTAGCTGGTCACTATTCCTGTCTTCTGGTCATCATTGAACAACATCATCTAGCGGAAGGCTCAGAAATGAATACAAATCACGTTTCTCCCTCCAAATAATGGTCCTGTAGTGTACTAAACTCAGCAAAAAAAGAAACGTCCCTTTATCAGGACCCTGTTTTTCAAAGATAATTCGTAAAAATCCAAATAAGTCACAGATCTTCATTGTAAAGGGTTTAAACACTGTTTCACATGCTTGTTCAATGAACCATATTCAATTAATGAACATGCACCTGTGGAACGTTCGTTAAAGACACTAACAGCTTACAGACGGTAGGCAATTAAGGTCACAGTTATGAAAACTTAGGACACGAAAGAGGCCTTTCTACTGACTCTGAAAAACACCAAAACAAAGATGCCAGGGTCCCTGCTCATCTGCGTGAACGTGCCTTAGGCATGCTGCAAGGAGGCATGAGGACTGCAGATGTGGTCAGGGCAATAAATTGCAATGTCTGTACTGTGAGATGCCTAAGACAGCGGTACAAGGAGACAGGAAGGACAGCTGAGACAGGAAGGACAGCTGATCATCCTCGCAGTGGTAGACCACGTGTGACAACACCTGCACAGGATCGGTACATCCGAACATCACACCTGCGGGACAAGTGCAGGATGGCAACAACAACTGCCCGAGTTACACCAGGAACGCACAATCCCTCCTTCAGTGCTCAGACTGTCCGCAATAGGCTGAGAGAGGCTGGACTGAGGGCTTGTAGGCCTGTTGTAAGGCAGGTCCTCTCCAGACATCACCGGCAACAACGTCACCTATGGGCACAAACCCACCGTCGCTGGACCAGACAGGACTGGCAAAAATGCTCGTCGCGGTTTTGTCTCACCAGGGGTGATGGTCGGATTCGCGTTTATCGTCGAACGAATGAGCATTACACCGAAGCCTGTACTCTGGAGCGGGATCGATTTGAAGGTGGAGTGTCTGTCATGGTCTGGGGTGGTGTGTCACAGCATCATCGGACTGAGCTTGTTGTCATTGCAGGCAATCTCTCCGCTGTGCGTTACAAGGAAGACATCCTCCTCCCTCGTGTGGTACCCTTCCTGCAGACTCATCCTGACATGACCCTCCAGCATGGAAATGCCACCAGCCCTACTGCTCGTTCTGTGCGTGATTTCCTGCAAGACATGAATGTCAGTGTTCTGCCATGGCCAGCGAAGAGCCTGGATCTCAATCCCAATGAGCACGCCTGGGACCTGTTGGATCGGAGGGTAAGAGCTAGGGCCACCCCCCCCAAAATGTCTGGGAACTTGCAGGTGCCTTGGTGGAAGAGGGGGTAACATCTCACAGCAAGAATTGGCAAATCTGGTGCAGTCCATGAAGAGGAGATGCACTGCAGTACTTAATGCAGCTGGTGGCAACACCAGATACTGACTTTTACTTTTGATTTTGACCCCCCCTTTGTTCGGTGACACATTATACCATTTCTATTAGTCACATGTCTGTGAAACTTGTTCAGTTTGTCTCAGTTGTTGAATCTTGTTATGTTCATACAAATATTTACACATGTTAAGTTTGCTGAAAATAAACGCAGTTGACAGTGAGAGGACTTTTCTTTATTTGCTGAGTTTATAACCTAAAATAATATAACCTAAAGTTAATCAATATTCATTCCCAATTGCAGCTGTTTTGTGTCATCTGTGAAAAGAAAGAGGAGAGCATCAGTCTAGAACACATCGACAGTGGCATTTTCAAGTGAGTATAAGGAGTCTTTTATTCCAAAACCAATGGCTTTGCTCATTAATTTCTATCATTGATGTCAGTAAGGGTGATTTATTATGTTGTTGTAAGAGCCTGGAATGCCTCTGTCCCAGGTTGTACTGTGAAACGCATAAACCACTGTCGCTGCAGAAAGAGCTGAATGGTAAGTCATTTTGTCTCCACTGACTCGCACTTCCTTTGGTTGTGTGTTACACAAAGGTGTTCTCTGTAGATCAGATACATTTGTAAATGTTGTATGTTTTGGATATGTTGTAATTTTAAAGGACATGCTTTGTCAGGACCCTCATCTTGCAAGAGTGACTACAACACACCTGAAAACCAACGGCAGACACCAACACCCAAGGTGTTTGTATTTAGCTTTTAAAAATGGATGCATATCTTCTGCAGTAAAGAAAGTCACTTAATGTAATCGTATGAAAATATAGTGAATCATAATCTCTTTGCTTTTGAAACAGAGACGGTTGAACTTCTCTAGCAAGTAAGTATGGAATTGAGGTATGCATGTTGTAGGGTGGTCTGGTTCTTTGGTTCTGTCCAGCTGACCTGCTCTGTTCTGAGTGTGGAGTTCATGCTGCTTTGTATGTTTTTTGCTGACAAACAGTTCAGTAAATGTGTCTCTCTCTCATTCATAAAATATGGACTGGATTCTTTGGGGACTATTTTCTGAACACTGCGCCCGTTCTCACTTTTTTTGTCAGACGGGAAGTGACATCATCAAGAAAGTCCAAAAACAGGAGGATAATGGATAACTCCTCAGACTCAGGTTGCTTTATTGTTCCTGTAGCCTCCTTTTTCACTACCTTGGTTGTTGTCATTTTTTAAATAAAGTTTATACAAAGACATGAGCAACACATTGCATTGATTAGTATGTTGGTGTGTTCTGTAACAGATGGAGATGTGAATAGGATTGATATGGAGTTTTCCCCTCTGGAGTCCAATCTAGAAGACCTTGTCAACTCTGAAGACAGGTAATGGTGATAGTGCTCTCATCTAGTTTCAATTAAACTACTTTCAATGGAGGCAGTGCATGTTTTTTTTGTGTGTTTTTTTTAACCAGGTAGGCCAGTGAAGAACAAGTTCTCATTTACACCTGCGACCTGGCCAAGATAAAGAAAAGCAGTGCGGCAAAAACAACAGAGTTACATATGGGATAAACAAACGTACAGTCAATAACACAATAGAAAAATCTATGTACAGTGTGTGCAAAGTACAGATACTGGGGTGCAAAAGAGCAAAAAAATAATTATAATAACAATATGGGGATGAGGTAGATGGGTGTGCTATTTACAGATGGACTGTGTACAGGGATTGGTAAACTGCTCAGACAGCTGATGCTTAAAGTTAGAGAAGGAGATATCAGTGTCCAGCTTCAGTGATTTATTTATTTTTTTATATATTTTTTTGCAATTCGTTCCAGTCATTGGCAGCAGAGAACTGGAAGGAAAGGCGGACAAAGTAGGTGTTGGCTTTGGGGATGACCAGTGAGATATACCTGCTAGAGCGCCTTCTACGGGTGGGTGTTGCTATGGTGACCAGTGAGCTGAGATAAGACGGGGCTTTACCTAGCAAAGACTTATAGATGACCTGGAGCCAATGGGTTTGGCAACGAATATGTAGCGAGGGCCAGCCAACGAGAGCATACAGGTCGCAGTGGTGGGTAGTATATGGGGCTTTGGTGACAAAATGGATGTCACTGTGATAGACTGCAACCAATTTGGTTTATTCTGACACGTCTTTACCTTCCAAGGCTCTCTGTTGTCAAGGTTGTTCAAATAGCATGTTATCATTTCAGTGTTGAGGCGTTTCCTGTGTAAGTCAAATGTTATAAAAAGGGAAGGAGGGGGATAGTTGCCTGCCTCTGTAGTGTACAGTGACACAAGATTATTGATTTTGCGCTCTTACTTCACAGTAATCATGCTGAGACCCCCATAGCTTCCACCACAGGTAAAACATGTCAGGACACAGATTAACACACCACATTACCAGGATGTTTAATATCAAACCTAATAATATTACAAACCAATTTTCCTTAGGAAATCAGCCAGCACCTGAAGATGGGGACTATACGTTAATCGACTCCGTGAGTTACATAGCTTTAATTCTCTGACTACTCTTGTCCTCTTATCTTTGACTACTGGTCCTAAACCATTGATTCAACCATAAGGTGCTACAGAGGGTAGTGCGTACGGCCCATTACATCACGGTGGCCGAGCTCCTTGCCATCCAGGACCTCTATACCAGGCGGTGTCGGAGGAAGGACCAAACATTCTTCTGACACCATCCACCAAAGCCATAGACTGTTCTGTCTGCTACTGCACGGTAACGGTACCAGTGCACCACCAAGTCTGGAACCAATAGGACCCTGAACACCTTCTACCCTCAAACCATGAGGCTACTTTACAAGACTGCTAATCATATGGCTACTCGGACTACCTGCTTTGGCCCTTTTTTGGCACTCTATGCACACACTGGACTCCTCTCTCTCACTCACTCACACAGTTTACATAAACGTATGCATACTGACGCCACACTCACCACATACGCTGCTGCTACTGTCCAGCTATCACTTTAACCCTAGCTATATATACATATCTACCTCAATTACCTCGTACCCCTGCACATTGACTCGGTACTGGTACTCCCTGTACATAGCCATGTTATTTCCACTCGTTATTCACTGTATTTATTCCTTGTCACTGTTTCTATTTGTATTTTTACAAATCTTTATCTTTAACCCTGCATTGTTGGGAAAAGGACCCATAAGTAAGCATTTCACTGTTAGTCAACACCTGTTGTTTGTGAAGAATGTAACCAATTGAATTTGATCTTTCTGCAGGATGCCGGGTCCCAGAGTCTTTTGCTGCCAGTGATGCTGTGTGTTGCATCTGAAGAACCCTCTCAGGCCACAGGTAGTTACAGCTCCTCACCTCTCACCTGTACGCTCACTTTTCATTAACTCTTACATATAATCCCTCCCTACTAGCCAGGAAGGAAAAACTCAAATGGTTGAGTTCTCGATCATCTCGCTCCTTCTGTGTTCTCTCTATCCTCTCAGTGTGCAGTTCTGAGTCTTGTCATGGTTCTGTTCCGCACTCACCTGGTTCACCACACGGCAGCTCTCACTCACCTGGACCTGCTATTGATCCCATCTTGCCTGTCCACTCACCTGACTGCTCATCCGTCCACTCTGGTCCACTCAATTTGGCCAGCACAGCTATTGTGTGTTATGGCCCAGTGTCCTCTCCTCCATCTCCCTCTCCACACGCTGTCTCCCAGTGTCCCCTTGCAAGGCCTGAAGGCCTGGGTTCACCTGGTGGTTCTGGCTCCAGCAATGCAGCCAGCAGGGTGTTCTGGAGGAGGTGTACCGAAGCAGGCTGTACAGAGTCCATCTTCACCACTTTCATCTCTGACATGGTCGGCATCTCCAAGAGGATCCTGTCAGATCAGGCCAGTCAGGAGGGTGAGTGGCTGGAGGGGGTTGGCTGGTATATTAAATAAAACTGTCACCAATTGAACACTGTTAGGAGCATATAATCAGAATGGCAGGCTTCATTTATTTTCTTTCGTATGTTTTTGCTTTCTCTGTCTTCCTTCACAGATTATGATCTCTCTCTGAGAGTGATTGAGGCCTCTGGAAAATTATCACAGATGCTTTCACAGCAGGAGAGAGGTGAGAATTAGTGGATTAATAACAGAGTTAGGAGTTTTTATAGCGTTGTGCAAATGGTAAGGCTTCTTATTTTCAAAGCTTGTGAAGCCTGTATTCATATTTTTCTAGCCCAGACCCATTGTTTGTTGTATGCTCTGTAAATTGCTCTACATGCACTTCGTGAGCCTTTAAACAACTAATATAATGCAAATATAAATCAAATGTATTCTCCCTCCTTTGTTCAGAGTTTAAGAAGAAGCAAAGGGAGCTACAGAGAGCTACGGCAGCCATAAGAGAAGCCAGGTCAGCCCTGAAAAGATGAGCGGCACTGCCAGAAATTACAGCCTTCAAAGTTCAATTCACCTTTCCTCATTTGTAAAGGTGTATTATTCAGCCATATATTTATCATTTGATTTCTCAATGTTTTTTGAAAAAACTTGTTCCGCTTTCTTATCATAATACCAAACACACATAACCTAATCTTATATTACCACCGTGTTTATATTTATATCTAGTAGAAGCAATTGTCAAACAAGAAGAGGCTGGCTTTTTCACTTGCCAGAAAAGGGACTTTATAGCTTCACCAATGTAAAAAAAATAATGTACAGTACCAGTTTGGACACGCCTACTCATTCAAGGGTTTTACTTTATTTGTACTATTTTTTGGGGGGGGTATTTTTTTATTTTAGAATAATAGTGAAAACATCAACTAAGAAATAACGTATGGAATCATGTCGTAAACAAATCAAAATATATATTTTAGATTCTTCAAAGTAGCCACCCTTTGCCTTGACAGCTTTGCACACTCTTGGCATTCTCTCAACCAGCTTCACCTGGAATTCTTTTCCAACAGTCTTGAAGGAGTTCACACATATGCTGAGCACTTGTTGGCTGCTTTTCCTTCACGCTCCATTTCAACTCATCCCAAACCATCTCAATTGGGTTGAGGTCAGGTGATTGTGGTCATCTGATGCAGCACTCCATCACTCTCCTTCTTGGTCAAACAGCCTGAAGGTGTGTTGGGTCATTGTCCTGTTGAAAAACAAATGATAGTCCCACTAAGCGCAAACTAGATGGGATGGCGTATCGTTGAAGAATGCTGTGGTGGCCATGCTGGTTAAGTGTGCCTTGAATTCTAAATAAATCACTGACAGTGTCACCAGCAAAGCACCATCACATTCTTCACAGTGGGAACCACACATGCGGAGATCATCCGTTCACCTACTCTGCGTATTACAAAGACGATAGCTGTTGGAACCAAAAATCTAACATTTGGACTAATCAGACCAAAGGACAAACTTCCACTGGTCTAATGTCCATTGCTCGTGTTTCTTGGCCCAAGCAAGTCTCTTCTTATTATTGGTGTCCTTTAGTACTGGTTTCTTTGCAGCAATTCAACCATGAAGGCCTGATTTTACACCGTCTCCTCTGAACAGTTGATGTTGAGATGTCTGTTACTTGAACTCTGTGAAGCATTTATTTGGGCTACAATCTGAGGTGCAATTAACTCTAATGAACTTATCCTCTACAGCAGAGGTAACACTGGGTTTTCCTTTTCTGTGGCAGTCCACATGAGAGCCAGCTTCACCATAGCTCTTGATGATTTTTGCGACTGCACTTGAAGAAACTTTGAAAGTTCTGCAATGAGGGACTGTTGTTTCTCTTAGATTATTTGGGCTGTACTTGCCATAATATGGACTTGGTCTTTTTCCCAAATAGGGTTATCTTCTGTATACCACCTCTACCTTGTCACAACACAGCTTATTGTCTCAAATGCATTAAGGAAAGAAATTCCACAAATTAGCTTTTAACAACCACACCTGTTAATTGAAATGTATTCCAGGTGACTATCTCATGAAGCTGGTTGAGAGAATGCAAGGAGTGTGCAAAGCTGTCATCAACTTAAAGGGTGGCATACTTTGAATAATCTCAAATATAAAATATATTTTGATTTAACACTTTTTTGGTTACTACATGATTCCATGTTATTTCATACTTTTGATATCTTCACTATTTTTCAACAATGTTTGGAAATAGTCAAAATAAAGAACCCTGGAACGAGTAGGTGTCTTTTGACTGGTACTTAATAAATCATATATTTTCCCCTAACCCTACCACCTCTCTCCTAATTGGAGTAAAGTAATGAACAATAACACTTAGGCTTCTAGTTTATACATACTATATACATTTTACAGACAATCTTTTTTTTTTTTTAATCCCACCCTTCAGCTACCACCAACCCCTCCCATCTATCTCTGATGCACATCCAGTTTGATTTCTATTTTGCCATATATTTTTAACTGCTATTTTACATTAGTTATCTTGTTTTTAATCCCACCCTTCAGCTCCACTCAACCCCTCCCATCGATCTCTTAACACCGTCCATGTTTTATTTATATTTGCCATATATTTTTCAATTGTGCTGTGACGCTTCACAAAAGTTCTGAACCTTTCTATTCTCATAGTTTCTACAGATTGTAAATTAGAGTCAATAGTTTTGGCAAAAATGTTTGACTTTTCAAATCACCCAGTAGTGCTATCTGCAGAGTTAGCTCCAGGTAAATGTGACCAAAAACAAGCTACATATGGACAGTACCAAAACAAATGATTCTGTGTCTTTGTACCAACATCTTCAGAGTGGGGGAGGTATATATATATAATTCTATTTGTTGCAAGAATTTTGTGTAATTCAAAGTTTTGAATCCGGCGTTGTTTTGCGTATTGGTTCATAAACCATGTGTCATGGAATCAGTACATAAAAAATGTCTTCTCAACTATTTTGCAATCGATACGGCACAGCAGTCAATTTTTTGGTCCTTAATTAAATGAAACTGGTGTGTGTGTGTGTGTGTATATATATATATATATTTTTTAATCACAAGTTTCTTTAACCAATTTTGGTCTAATGCATGGCCAGCAGACAAGCTCCTTACTGTTCTGTGGTCTGGGGAAATGCATCAGCAAGTGAAATTAGGAGGCTACAGATTGCACAGAACAAAGCAGCAAGGATTGTTTTAAGGTGGAAATATATGGTTCTTCTGTTGTAGTCATGCTGCCATGCAATGAAGAAATTGAATAATTTATCTGAGCAAACCAATGTATATATTTCAATATATACATTGACACAATACATAGTCCAGCACAATTTTCCTATGGTAGATAATTGATTCTTCATCTTTTTAGACTGTTAAGAGTATTTCTGGTCAATATGTTAGTGTATTATGTCTAACAGTGTGTTATATGTGAAATCATTTTCAAATAACTGAAAGTGAGATGTTGTAATCTGAATAAAGGGGAAAAGGCCATTCTTGAACAAGGGGTGAGACATTCTTAATAATCTGCTAGAGAACCAGTTCGGAATATAATAACTTTTGTATGAGAGGTCTAACGCTTTAATCATTTCTGCCCTCCAAATTCAAATTCATTATATAAATAGGCCCGTTTCATTTGGTCTGGCTTGCCGTTCCAAATAAAGTTGAATATTTTTGCTCATGTAATTTATAAAAAGTGTAGGCAAGACCATAAGCAAATATGTAAACTGTAATATGACTAGAGTTAATCGGGGTGATTTTTCCAACTTTCTATTAAAATTGGAGTGAGTTCATTTCTTTCTTTTGGGAAATGTATACCGAGTATGTCCACATAACCGTCAGACCATTTTATTGGTAAACTACACGGTAATGTAAAATATGTATTTTGTGATCCAATACATAATATAGTACACGTATCATCATTTGGTTTTAATCCAGAGGTTAGAAAAAGTATCTAGATCGCGCAGGGATCCATATTGTTGATTTAAAAGAACATGAGTCGGTGTACAATGACACCTTTGTTTTCGAGCCCTGGATTTCTATCCCTTTGATATTAATAGATATGCCGATAGCGGACAACCTTGTTTTACTTCTGTTGACAGTTTAAAACTTTGAGAAGTTGAAATATTTCAGGCATTTATTTATAAACTCCAGTCAACTTTATCAAAAGCCTATTCAAAGTCAGCTGTGAATACCAGGCCATATTTTTCAGTGTTCTGTTTCCAGTACTTGTCTTATCTCCAATATGTCAACCATGTAAAAAAAAAAATTAAAAAAAAATGCATCACAAGACTTCCGTGGTAGCGGAAACTGCATACACGGTAAACGCTGCATATGTCGGCTCAGTGGAAAATGACCGCTAGAGCGCTGAACTTCGGCGGTGGGATCGAATTGAGCCCTTGTTTTGCAACCAGTTCTTACACCCACCTCCCTTTTCTTTGACTCACGTATACTCCACCCACCGATCTGTCACTTTAGGCTCTGCCCACAGAGCTTTTATCCAACAGATCAACTGTGTGCTGCCCTCAGAACAGGATCCAATAAGCTCATTTGTTTTGGTCGTATTGAGGAGAGTTAACTGGCACACCGCTCTATAGAATTGGCATAGAAATGAATTACTGGCAGTTGGAATCATAGAAAAACTCAACTGGAATCTCAGCAGCTCCTCACAACAAAGCAGCCTTCACCCAGCTTTCTCACACTCAGTGTGTGTGTGTAACTAAATATCTACAAGTTGTCTTTAATGAACATAAAAAAATAGGTGATTATCATTTCTGTATAATAGTTCTGTACAGCTGAGATATAGTGCAAATACTGAAAAGTAACAATACCTTAAATGTCTGAAATCATCTGTAACGTAGGCTGAAAATATTGCATTCAAAAACCCAGCCAACCCAATGTTCTCCAAGAACTCTGTCATGGAGTTTACATTGACCCCATGCACAGGTTTTTGTTGTTGCTCTTTTTAGGAATGATGTGATTTCACACAAGTACAACATTTTTATTGCTCTAACAGATTAAGGCCTAGGTTCAATCAGATCAATAACCGACACCAGCATGGTGGATGTGTTGGAGGTTGACCTGTGGTGGAGCCATTAGATGGGTGAGCAGCTGCTCTTGATCATTGTCATGAAGCCACAGCCATCCCAGAACAAGAAGGTGGGCAGTCAAATTGAAAAATCATGAAACTAAATAATGAGGATTTCTATAGTCTTAAATCGAGCTGAAGATTACATCTCACATTCCAGTGTTCAAACTTGTAAACAAGGCTACATGGGATTTCTGTTAATGTGACTCCGTGCAGCCAATGGCAATGTCCGCTTTAGGTATAAGACCAGGAACCACTTGTGGATTTCACAGCTAACGCAGTTCCACCTCCGACACCCCAAAAACAACCACTATGCAGATGTTGGCTAAAGCGGATCTGATTGAATCAATCCCTAAGACTGGATCTAATAACCTGAGACCCACCCTTCAATTAGAACACTGAAGATCGCTATCTGTCAGTAGTGACAAGTTATATAATCAATCTCACACAGGCTTTCCCAGAACCCACTGCACCATATCAGAAAGTGCAAACGTGCTCCTCACTCGTCAAGAAGGGAAACAAAATACTTGCAAAGAACTCTGGCCTCCAAAGCTGCAAGATGTAACTACCAACCCACAGAGCGAGATGGAAGACGATAGAAATATCGAATAACCCCTCTGAACAGTTCTGTAACAGGGGTTAGGGTAACTACCGGTACTTAACATCCTTTGCCACCCATCATCTGCAGTAAATAGACAACCACTGGCAGACGCTACAGCTAACGGAGTCTGGTGGCTCGTATCAGATGGCAGACCAGAGCGTGTTTAGCCTAGCGTAGCCCCCCTGTGATGGAGACAGAGATGAGCCGGTTCAGCGGTCAGTTCTTGAAGGCTCCACAGCGGCTAGCTCGGCTGATGAACTCTTTGAGAAGGTTGCCTTCCATCTGCCAGAAGGCTGCAGTCTGGGTCACCTCCGTCAGGTGGTTCACACAGAACTTAAAGCAGAACTCCTCCAGGTCCTAGATACACCACATGGTTAAACAGGAAATATGAAGTTAGCACTTGTCCAATAACAAATGCTCATTTTAGTTTTTCTTTGCTATGGTGTGCCCCAATGAACACAACCCAGGGAAAGTAGGCTTGGTAGAAGTTGCTCCTAGCCACTGGTACACAGGGTCAGATGTGTGTTAATCCGCCTAAAGTTTAAGATTGGGTGAAGAGTTACCTGTTGCTAGGTGTGGAAGCGGGACTGACCTCTGCGTCGTAGCGCACGGCAGCAGCGAGCAGAGAGAAGGCGTTCTCTATGGTGATGCCTCTCTTGATGATGTGCTGACAGAGACGCTTCAGGCGGTTCTCACAGTAGGATGTGGCCAGGTCCAGCAGACCTAACACAACCATAGACAGTCTGGATCACTGTTGGCTTGGGATGTTTGCATACATTGATGTCTGCATCTGTTGTTTCTGGACTTTTATAAATCAATGATTGGTCTACAGATGAGGTACACCCCAATATGAGCTTGACTGGTCGCACTGTCACAGCCTTTAACCCTCCCCTATTGATTAATTGCCTTGTCAGTAAGGCATGGCTAGGTGGGGGACTGACCGATAGCATCCTCTGGGGGCAGGTCTATGTTGTCTGTGTAGAGGAACTCTAGGAAGGAGCGGTAGACGGGGTAGGTGAACTGGTCGATCTCTATCACCTCCTTCATGTCTTCATTCCAATGGGACTGGAACATGGACCTGAAGTGCTCACACCTAGCAGTGGAGAGGGGTAGAGGACAACTATTAGCGTCACTAAATATCCTCCATTTAAAGGGATAGTTCAGAATTTTGGCAACGAGGCCCATTATCTACTTCGAGAGTCACGAACTTGTGGATACCATTTAAGCATGCTAGCTGTACCCAATCACTTTGAGTCTTTGTGCCAAGCTAGTTAGCTTCCTTCATACTGGACGCAGATACATAGAAATATTATCCACAAGTTCACCTGACTGAGGAAGTAGGGAAGGGGCTTCATACCAAAATCCTGAACTATCCCTTAAGTGTCTTTGAAAAGCACTAATGTAAAGCATGTGTTCTATAATATTGTGAAATAATGCCACATTTCCTCATTCGCTAGGAAAGATAAACTTGCAATGGGTCTGGTAAAACAACTTGACTCAATAATAGACCATTCAACTTCAAACTTTCCCAATAATCCAAAAAAGTATTTAGATTTGGAAAGCATTTATTGATGTTAGCTGGGTAATTTGATCTTGCTGTGTTAGAGCCCAGTGAGCAACCTGCCTGACCTGATCTTGAGCACAGCCTTGTGCACATGGATGTATTTGCCATCCACGCTGAACTTGAGGTCGGCCGTCTCTGGGCTGTCAAATTCCTTCTTTAAAGACTGGGACACTGTCAGGAAGTCATCATGCTCTGGAGAGAACACACAAACACAATGAAAGTCATCATGCTCTACCAAAAGGAGAGGACGTACTCAGTCACACACCCTTACCCATAGAGAGCAGCCTCCACATGACAGAGGGCGTGGCAAAGCAAGCAAAAACGTCATCAGTGCAGGAGAAGTGTGTGAGGAAGGGCAAGACGATGGACTGACCCCTACACTGGCCCCACATGTACACCTGGCCACTCTGAGTCTTAGCTGCTGAGGTGTGTGTGGAGTGGCATGCTGCAATCTCTACAATCCTGCTGGAGAGGAGGGAGGAGATCAGTCTGTATTCAGAGACTGCCTCATCTCTTTCTCAGCCATGATGTGTACTGTGTATATAGACATTTCTCACCTCTCCTTCTCAGCCATGATCTGGACTGGGCTGAGTTGGTTGCTCTTGTTGCCTGTGCCCAGCTGGCCATAGGTGTTGGTCCCCCAGGCATACAGCAGCCCCTCGTCCGTTAGGGCCAAGGAGTGGGCATAGCCAGACACTATCTGGATGGGAAGAGAGAGGTTAATGGTAGTGGAGGTAGTGTGTGTGTGTGTGTGTGCGCGCGTGTGCACTCGCGCACCTGTAGCACACAGAGACCCTGTAAGCCCACCAGGCGACAAGGTGTCAGCTGATTCCCGTTGTTGCCTAGCCCCAGTTGGCCGTTTCCGTTATAGCCCCAGCCGTACACCTGAGAAAGAAACAAGCGCACAAACACTCTCTTAGGTGTCCTGCAAGGTTGCTGCATACTTGTGAACCTACTAAGTTAAAGTACACCGGCTGATTGAATACAAACAATACTTAACATATTTAATATCAAACCCACGTTCAAACTGTGGTCACTCACCTCTCCATTCTCGACCACAGCCAGAGAGGAGGTTTGACCACAGGTGATGCTGACGACCACCTTGTTCTGCAGACAGTTGGACACTCTCCTGGGGGTGGGCTGGTTGGCCGTGGACCCTGACCCCACCTGGCCACAGTTATTGTAGCCCCAGGCATACACCTGGACAGGGAGGTCAGAGAATCACATTTCACTGAATATATAATAATTTTCTTTAGGTTTAATAATATAGTGCAAAACACTATAGAACATCACACATCTAACAGCAATACAAGTCCAGCCCACTTCCCTGATAATACATCAGGTTCACTCTAGAGTGGTGCCAGTCACTGGACCAGTGACATAAAGCCGACTCAGTGAAAGAACAGCGGGTAACAATAGGGCCTTTATATCAGAGCTTGGATTTACTGGGTCACAGTAAGTTGGTTTAGACTAGGGCACGGTGGTAAGGGGGCTTAGAGCAGTGTTTCTCAATCCATGGTCCGTGGAATGTTGTTGGCCAGCCCCTCAAATGTTTCTGACAGACACAAGTGTTATTTTCAATATAGGCAGAACCCCACAGACCCCCCCCTCTTTCTCTCTACCCTTCCATCTTAACCTCTCCAGCATTAATAGGGATCATGGGGTGAGGAGTCACAAGCCACCTATCTCCCACTACCCCCCTCCATCCTTCCTTCTCTCACCTCTCCAGTGTTGGTCAGGGCCAGGGAGTGATGTGAACCACAGGCCACTTCCGTCACCCTCTTGTTGAGAAGGCTGGCAGACACCAGCACAGGAGCGACCCCCTGGTTGGTGGTCCCATTCCCCAGCTGACTGTAGCCATTGTGGCCCCAGGCAAACAACTCGCCCTCTGACACACAATGGAGGAAACGGTGAGTTAGAAACCCCAAATAGTGGTAGAAATACTTTGAACAGGCATCTGGGATAGGGATTAGGGAATCATGTCAGCTCTATTGAAGACATTTCTATGTCCAACATTCTGTGCCATCCTCTTGAATGTTGTATCCCTGTTATGTGCTGTAGTACCCTCAGTGGCCAGGAGGATGTGGGGTCCGCTGCCATAGCTGAGGCTGACCACTTTCCTCCCACTCAGAAAGTCCAGCTTCTTAGGTAGGATGGTGCTTTGGCTATCCCCTGTTCCCAGGCAGTTACTGCAGTTCAGCCCAAACACATACACCTAAGGAAGAGAAAGAGAGATGGGTCACTGTTTGAAATAAGCAGACACCAGTCAGCATGTGCTGTGCAGAGTGCATGTGTATTCCAGAAGAGAGACCTAGGAGTGACCACTCCAGATAAAACACACTGACTACACCAATCATCTGACCACTTACGTCATCATTGTGGGTGATGTAGATGACCTCGTTGGCGGAGGTTCCAAACACACAGGCCTGTCGTATGGACGAGAGCTCCTCGCCTTCCATCAGGCTAAACAGCGGCCATTTTGTCACATCCACCATAGTGCGCCTTGATCTCCGTTGCAACGGTGGAGGGGTGTGTCCCCGGCTACAGGGAGGAGCAGGTGCGTGGTCTTGGTGGGCGATGCTATCCCTGCTTTTCACACTGAATATTAGACAAGAGACGTCGAGAGAACACACAGACAGAGCTTACACAACCACCAGAGAACACACAAACAGAGAGCTCACACAACCACCAGAGAACACACAACTGGAAGTCAGAGATCAAACACACACGCACTCACAATCATCAGAGCACATGTGGGCACAAACAGTCACACACACATACTGTCTAACTCAAATACTCTGCAACCTCAGACCACCTTTCATTCCCATTAGTATTTTGAGTTGGTGAAATTGAGCAGACAGAAGAGACCATTGTCCTGGCCTTTAATCTCTAAATGTTTCCAGATTATAATTTAATCTGTTCCTCACGAACCGCTGGGTTTCACATTTGTATTCTATCCCAGCACAAACCCGAGTAATTGCCAAGCACTATATGAATCCGGTGGGTTAGTGTTGGGGTGGAATAAATCCTAGGAACTGATTTGGAAACACTGACCTTACATGTGGTTAGTTCTATATCCAGTGAGCTGAGACATAGGTAAAAAAAAAAAAAAAAAAATACTCGATACGGTTTTAAAGCAGGCAGCTAGGCTGGGAATAGTTGCTCAGTTAGAGCTTTGCTTTAGGATCGATTGCAGACCCTTGATCTCACCCCTAGAGATTACCACTCAATCGAAAAAAATCAAGACGAGTCAATTTTCTGACTCTACACAAGCAAAACTCTCACCTAGCCAGTTTAGTACATCAGAAAAGAGAGTAAATAATGTTAATGCTACAACCGAAAACGCATTCACCTTTTATCGAGTCTATTGATGAAATTAGTAGCTAGTTAGCTAGTGGAACTTTGGCTGATTAGATGGCTAACTAAAGTTACCTATATAGTGATCAGTACACACTCGCCTTAAATGACTGTGGACCTGGCTAGATAACGTTATCTAGAAAGCAAGCCAACAAAACATTCCAGTTGTAGCTAAGCTAGCTACTGCTAGTAAACGAGTATGCCAGCTGACATCAACGTGCATTCATTCACTGACCTACAAGAGCGTTCCATAGTCAATAATGACAACTTTTCCGGGGAGGAAAACAAAACAGATCAAAATGAAAGTATGTTTAAAAGCGTCACACCACCAAGCCTACCTATGAGATGCGTTAGTTTGGTGCTATTACCGGTGGACGGGTAGCTAGCCTCCCGGTCACTGAACCGCTTTCTCCTGCCGCCGCCTCTCGGATAATGTCAGCAGCTCCCTCTGTTGTTGGTGTGTCCGGAAGTGAGCGCCAATATATGTCACGTGATCAACATTCAACCAAGAGAGGCCCAACTCGATGGAAAATCTGTCTCCCTCCAGCAGGTGGCGTTTTTTCGTTGTTTCGCACAGTTGTTACGCGTGCACTGATAGAAGTAGGACACGTGACATTACTGCAACTTTGAGGAAAAAACACTTTATATCAGTCTCGAGATGGCTATGCATATTCGTAACATGAGGCTAGTAGCATAGCATCTCTCAATTGAATACAGGCGGTTGACACCAACAACCCTCATGGAACATTCAAAAAAAGGGTTATCCACCAACCTAGTGAAATGACAAGAGGGAGCTAGATCGTGGACAATGACTCCCATTGTTGGGGCAGAGAGATGTATATTGTCAATATACCCTAAATAAATAGGACAAAGGTCACTAGATGGCTGTCTGACCATAAAATAAACACCCTCCAAAACACATGTTAAACATTTGCATTTCTCAACATAATCCTCATTTCAGGTTTTGCAAGAAGCCTGATCTCTCTCCTGATCCAGTTTTGCTCTCAGTTAATCATGGGGGTTGCATGCAAACACATGAAGATAAGTAGATGTTATCTCCATATTTGGTTGACTGTTCAGTGGCATTCAGCTCTGCTTGTAGGACCATCCTTTTCAGCACAGAGGTGTAATGGCAAGCAACTGGATCACAAACCAACACGACAAAGAGGAATCAGGACCTTGCTGATAACTGAAGCTGTTATAACACATTTGAAGGCCTTGGATGGTTGACTGATCTGCTCCACTCATTGGACTATTAAGGGAAAAGCTTGGATGGACTCCAAACATCAGAGATCTGCAGAAACTCCAACCTTTATAAAAAAAAAACAATATCCTGTCTGTCATGGGCCTGGCCCTGTGCAGACAGTCTCACATGCATACATCCAAAGTGGTTCTAGTGGGCAATGAAGTCCACCCCTCCACTCTCTTCAGAAGGGTGACCCCCACCATGGGCTTCAATGTTGGCTCGTTGGAGCTGGACTCTGGCCCAGAGCTTACCCTGTGGGACATAGGGGGATACACAAGCCCTGGAAAGACCACATGGAGGGCTGCGATGCCCTGGTGTTGGAGTAGACTGGGGGTGGCATTGGGGAGAGTGCTTGGGGATGAGAGGGTGCGGGGGTCTCCCTTGGTGTTGGTTAGTAAGATGAAGCTCGCTGAGGCCATGGGGCTCCAGGAAGTGATGGATGGATGGACTGGAGCCGTCCTGGGACATAGACTGGGAGGTACAGAAGCCATGGGCTCACTGGCCACACTCAGAGACCGCTGAGGGGTAACGCACACACACACACACACGGATATGAAACACATTCACAAATACACAGTGCAAACTGATCAATAGACAAGGCACGGATGTCCATACGGTTTGGGTTAAATGCGAAAGACATTTCGGTTGACATTTCAGTTGTGCAACTGACTAAGTATCCTCTTGCCCTTTCACACACAGCTAAAAGGGTTGGCACACAACCAATATGAGGATGTGAAGCTTTTCATAAGCATAATGTGTTCCTATGACTATAACTAGCTCCATGCCTCAGAATGTATCAGGCCAGTAGGTTATTTTAATATAGAACCAGTTGTGACATTCACTCTAAAGGAAACTGTTAAAATGGGACTCGAGAATTGTTTGCAGAGAAGATTGGAATGAAATAGCTACTTATCAAAAGGACAAAACTCCAATGGGATTATCCACCCTTTTTTACGCTCATTGTAACAATTATACATTAAACAAATCTCCTCACAGCAATGTCACTTGAGTGCCACTAATTTGTAACATTTACAGAAGATGCAGTACCCCTCTACACCACAATGTGGTCTCTACCCAGCAGGGTTGAGTTGTGGTTGATGTAGGTTGGATCAATGGTTACTACTGATTTACGTATTGACACTGCCAGTCTGAAGGGACTGGTGACATAAAAATGACTTTAAAATGAAAACCTTTAGTCGTATTTTCAGTAAAGCTTACGATTATTGATTGGTATATTTCTCTAGGTACCATGGACAGCAACTCAATCACATACATGCGAGCATACACAGTCACTTTGTCTCTTAATACGACGCGGTCACTCTCCCCTTTTTTCCCCAGACAAACACATGCCTTGATTTTAGTGTACAAATCAGAACACTTGCAGCTGTGAGGATCCAACGGCTAACAGGAAGTTTATTTTGGTTAGGATCAGTAATACAGAGACCATGTCCTGAGGGCGAGATGGGAGGAAGTGATATCATAATCCCATTATTGGTTAGCAGAATGTGGCATTGATGGGTTTGTTTGTGGTGAATGTAGGTATGGGTGGATATGTCATAATGGGTTACAATGCTCAGCCCATAGAATTAGGAATTAGAATATTAATAGGATCTCTATGGCTCAGCCAATAAAATAGGAGTAGAACCATCACTACAGCAGAGAGCAGCATTGACTAATCCCATGGCAGACTCCAGTAATTAGGGAGACATCACACACACACCTATTTCAGATGCGCCAACAGCTTCTAGCATTTTTTTTTTCATAATACATCTGAGAAAAAACTTGTTTGTTTCGTAGAAATGAAAAACAAAAAAAGGCACAATGTCAATGAATTTCAACTCATTCTCAATTTTTTAATATGCACAAGAGTTGAAAGTATCAGTGAGCCACCTTAAAGAGAAGAATTCAATCAAAATTTATAAAAAAGATATAAACATTGGAGGCCAAAACGCAGTCTGTTGCTATTTCTCTCTATTCTCTTATTTAAAACAACTTTTCTCCGGCAAGTAAAAATCTTGCAAGTAACATAAGCTTGTATCGTTTTCTGATACAAGACAAAGAAATTGTAATTCTTTAAAGTGGCTCGGTCCGTCTAGGCGGATAGTTCATGACTGTACACCCCCCCCCAAGGTTTTGTTCATTAGCAATAAACTAGACCCTTTCCCACCTCATCCCCTAATCCAAACCCACTCCCGCCTCCCCCCACCCACTGTCTATCAGTAGTTAGCAGCCTAATGGCCCATTCAAACACACAGCTGCAAAATAGTATTATTATGCCTTGTGGTGGCAGCGTAGCAACTTATTTGACCATCTACAGTAGTGACCAGATGACCGGACCTACTTTTCGTGGGTGAGACTTCACCTAGAAATGCCTCATTGCTACTGCTGCCAGGCTTCCATTGAAAAGAACAACTTCCCTGCTTTTGCTGTGCACTGTTTGAACAGGTCATAAACAGAGGAAAACAAGTCCAGACCAGAGACCTAGGTCCTGGAGACCAACTGGGACGGCTCTGGGATGGTAAAATGACAGTCAGTCCCTGCAGATAGACAAGCAGGTTCATCAGCATGTCATCATAATACATATGAATGTTTAAAAATAGAGACAAAACAAATAAAATAAAAAAACACCCCGTCCATCTTTGATAGTATGTAGGTTATCGTTCTGCAGAGTGAGTCCCGTTCCAACAATGACTTGTCAGCTGCAGCAGCTTTGTACAGGCATTATGGAAATATATATTTGTATATTCTCAAGAGACTTGTTTAAGAGATACACATTGCATTTTGTACAATTATTCAGGTTGTTGTTGTGACAAAATAAAATAAAAAAACACAAAAAAAAGTCAACTTCTGCAAAGGTCAGAGGTCGTGTTCTATCCTCAGTCCAGTCTTCAGTATCTGTCTCTTTCCGCAGGAAGAGAGAAAAAAAAACTACCTCTCAGACGTGTGCATAAAACAAAATTATAAAAGTAAAAATGGCAGATCTGGAAGCTCCACAGCCTAGACCAGAACAAGCCAAGTAGATATTTTTCAATGTCAACATAAAGTACATGTTTTAAAGAATGGGAGAATTTAAAAAGAGAAACCCCCCAAAAAATCCCAGATTTGGCAAATGGTCTGTGCAAGCCGGAATCCTTGGGACGTCAATACCCCCCATTGAAGTAGACATTTAAAATGGGTAAGGGTTATGTTTAAGATTAGGGTTAAGGGTAGGCACGTCCCAAGGATCCCAGATAGCACTGAGCATTTCCAAATATAGGTTTGTTTGAGTTTGACTGTTCTGGTGTTGAAGAATTCAGGTGATATTCACCTGTCAACTACTTTGTTAGATATCCCAAACAGAGACATCACTACCCGCCCTTCCACAGGACGTGACATCACTTGTGCAGCAGGATTTAATGTCCTCTGGGGAACAGGGCTACAGTAGAGATATTCCATCCCAATACCCGGAGGTATTTTCCTCCAACTTCAGGTTGCTTTTTTATTTTGCTCTCCCCTGAATTAGAGCAAAATTGCAAAACAATTGTATACTTCTTTTATGTACGAGTTTTGCGGTATAAGTATATTTTGTACAAATTTCCTTGTTGTTTATAGATACATACAAATCAATAACTCCTCAAGAGAAGTGAAAAGGGGAAAAAAAAGGAAAAAGTAATCAAATGTTTCAGTCAGTCACAGAATCCTCTTCCTGCCTAAAGCCCGCCCTATCCTGTCCTAAGTCTTTGGGAAGGGGGGTGGGTCCGTGGCTATTCTTTGCTTAGCTCTAGGGTTAACATCTTCAATTGAGGGGCACTGGGGTGCTCGGCCATCACTACAGAGAGACAGAGTGTGACAGTGGAGGGGGGGGGGGGGGGTCTGACTGTCCTGTGACTGTGTCTGCGCGCATGCCTGGCTGTGTGTGTGTGTGTGCGCGCCTGGCTGTGTGACTGACTGCGAGTGTGTGTGAATGACTGAACGTGGGAGCGACTGTGTGTGTGACTGTCTGTCTGTGACTGTCCGTGACTGTGTGCGTGCGTGCGCGTGACTGCGTCTGCGCGCCTGTCTGCGTCTGCGCGCGCGCCTGTCTGTCTGCGTGCGCGCGCCTGTCTGCGTGTGTGTGTCTGCGCGCGCCTGTGTGTCTGTGAGTGACTGTCTGTGTCTGTGAGTGACTGTCTGTGAGAGTACCTGTGACTGTGTGTGTGTGTGAGAGTGACTGTGTGTCTGTGTGTGACTGTCTGTGTGTCTGTGAGAGTACCTGTGACTGTGTGTGTGTGTGTGTGAGAGACTGTGTGTCTGTGTGTGACTGTCTGTGTGTCTGTGAGAGTACCTGTGACTGTGTGTGTGTGTGTGTGAGAGTGACTGTGTGTGTGACTGTGTGTGTGTGTCTGTGTGTGTGTGTGTGTGTGTGTGTGTGTGTGTGTGTGTGTGTGTGACTGTGTGTGTGTGAGACTGTGTGTGTGTGTGAGACTGTGTGTGTGTGTGTGTGTGTGAGACTGTGTGTGTGTGTGACTGTGTGTGTGTGTGACTGTGTGTGTGTGTGTGACTGTGTGTGTGTGTGTGACTGTGTGTGTGTGACTGTGTGTGTGTGACTGTGTGTGTGTGACTGTGTGTGTGTGTGAGACTGTGTGTGTGTGTGAGACTGTGTGTGTGTGTGAGACTGTGTGTGTGTGAGACTGTGTGTGTGTGTGTGAGACTGTGTGTGTGTGTGTGAGACTGTGTGTGTGTGTGTGAGACTGTGTGTGTGTGTGTGTGTGTGAGTGACTGTGTGTGTGAGTGACTGTGTGTGTGTGTGTGTGTGTGTGAGTGACTGTGTGTGTGTGTGTGTGTGTGTGACTGTGTGTGTGTGTGTGTGTGTGACTGTGTGTGTGTGACTGTGTGTGTGTGTGACTGTGTGTGTGACTGTGTGTGTGTGACTGTGTGTGTGACTGTGTGTGTCTGTGTGTGTGTGTGTGTGTGTGACTGTGTGTGTGTG